>NC_043963.1:13210507-13477639 GCF_902148855.1 Sphaeramia orbicularis | reverse complement strand
GTCACAGTTTAGTCTGAACCATGGATCAAAAACAACTTAGCAAAGATAATGACATCCCATAATAACTTTATGCCTCCATAAGCCTCAGAATCAAACTCGCCTATGCAGAAGAAACGCTGACATTTCAGCTTCAAACTTTCTTTCTTTCATTCTTTTCTTTTAGGAAACAACAGCACTTCTATAGCTTTTATTGCTTTGTCACTTTCTTTGACTCTAAATGTTGTTTCTTTACGGTTCTCATCCCATCTTTGGTCAAAGGTTCCGTGGTTAGTTTTCCTCACTATGGGAGACCAATGTAGTGACTCACTACCCCCTCTAGTGGTGACATAAATCCCCTGGCCCATTGCTGGAAATAAACCAGTTCATATCTCTACAGTCAAATGCATTGGCATCTTTGACAGAACTTCAGAGATTTTATTCTAAACACTCAAAAGATTTTTTTTATTTGAAGGCAGAAATAGCACATATAGCCCCTTTAAACCCATAGAGACACCGCGCTATCTCTGAGATAGTTCCCAGATGAAGCTTGCTCTCTATTTAACCTTGCTTATGTGATTTATTTTCATTAATTACAGTATTCTTCTCTGTATTTTGAATTTTTTCCAGTGAAAATCAGGTATTTTCTGAGAATTAATGTACTGATCATGTAGACCAGGGGTGTCAAACTCATTTAGTTCAGGGGCCACATACAGCCTAATATGATATGAAATGGGCCGGACCAGTAAAATCATTTCAATAATAGGATAAGAACTTATAAATAATGTCAACTCCATAGTTTTCTGTATGTTTTAGAGTGAAAAAAGTAAAATTCCGTAACGAAAATGTTTATATCTACAAACTGTACTGAAGAAATATGAACAACCTGAAAATTCTTATGAAAAATAAGTGCAATTTTAACAATGTTATGCCTCAGTTTATCATTTATACATATGCATCACACAAATACACAAAACATTTAATAACAGGCAGAATATTGGTACACATACTTTTCTTAAGACATTTCAGGTTGATCATATTTTTTTAAAAGGCTAGTCTGTAAATTTAAACATATTTGTGTAATTTTGCTTTTTTTTTTATACACTAAAACGAAAAGGAAAAACTGCAGGTTTCATTATTTATGGGTTATTATGGTAGTATTTTACTGGTCTGACCCACTTTTGATTGAATTGACCTAAACTTATTTGAACATCTTTGATTATTAATTTCTTCAGTGTAATTTTTGCATTTCACAAATTCATCCCAGGGGCCGGATTGGACCCTTTGGCGGGCAGGTTTTGGCCCCCGGGCCGCATGTTTGACACCTGTGATGTAGACGTTCCTAAAAATTCTGATTAAAGTTAAAGGTTATTATATCAGCAACAGAGAAAACTGAAGAAAAAGTGACTTTTCCAGTCAAATCTATCATTAACTGAACATAAACCCAGTGTTTCCATTCACTGTCATTTGTAAACTCCCATCGGTTTTCCTGGTGAATCAGTGTTGTAGAAGATGACGGTGTTTCCCACAGTAACTATGGACCCCTGAACGTTCAAATGGGTTCATATCTGATGACCATGAAAAGACGACAAACTGTATTTTACACCAATTATTGACATGTATTGATAGGATTAGTGGATCAACAGGTATTAAACAGTTTTGATCAGTAGATGGTTTTGGTCCTAGATGGATATTTGGGTCTTTCTGGGTGAAAACCAACTAATAACTCCAAAAGTATTGGTCGTATCAATAAACTGTTTTCATCTGTCTGATCCTTGGCCCAAAATACACAAGTACTCCTAAAGGCCAAGGCTAGCTCTGTCCAGTTTCTCACTTTTTGTAATATAGATATATATCAGTTAGGGATGTAACAATTACTGGTATAATGATAAACCACGGTAAAATTGCCAACGGTTAGTATTACCGTTTAAATTCTAATTATTATGATAACCGTGTTTGATTACCGCACTTTTCCAGAGAAAACGCCGATGTAAAGATATGCTTTTAGGTCAAATATTTGAGTAAGATTTAATTTATTACAATTTTAATTGTGTATACCTAATATTTGGAACCAATATACACTTTTAAAGTCTTTGAAAAGGTTCGTTAAGCATCTTTGTGTTATTTATGCAATAAATCATATACATTTTTCAAATTAGATTTTATATATGTTTTTGTGACTTTTGGCTTTTTGTGTTGATATAGTAGGTTAAAGTGAAAAAAATAATAGGCAGATGATATGAAGTTGTGCTGAAAAAAAGATACTAAACATGGGTATAGTAAACATTTGTTTATATAGTATATAAAGGTAAAATTAAAAGTACTGAAAACGGCCAAATAGGCTCAGACCACTAAGGGTTAATACTTGAATGTTTCTGCAGCAGAAAGTGCATTGTGCCAATTATTTATTTATTTATTTAATTTTTTTTTTCTAAATACAACTTGGTTAAATTATTTCAGGTTGTGTATCAGTACTTTTTGAACATTTTGAGCACAATTTCAACAATACCACGATAATAATGATAACCATGATAATTTTGGTCACAATAACGTGATATGAAATTTTCATATCGTTACATCCCTAATATCAGTTACCTTATGGTTGAATATTCCAAATACGGGCGTGATATACTTGTGCACTGAAAATATTTGCGAATGAAGGCATTATCTAATTTAATCTTTGTTTGGCGTTGGGGTAATGTAAAACCTCTTCTCGGTCTCAGAAAGTCGGCCCTGAACATGACTCCTGGGGGTGTTGGTCAGGTGCTCATTTCAGCATCTCATTTACAGCCTCAGTCAGGACAAATGTAATGCATGCGTATAAATTATATAATTGAAAGTTATGAGCTGCTCGACTGAGTGTAGCATCGGTTTGGACAGAGGTCACTGAGAACCTCAATGAGGAAAAATAGAAGTCATTCTTTGGGGGTTAAAAAAAAAAAAAAAAAAAGTCATCATAGTAAGAAGGTAAGAAAATTTCCCTCCAGTCTTGACCATTAAAGAATTCATGAAATATTCAAGCCAAGTTGCATATATTTGTGTTAGGGTGGCTATACTATTAAGTGTTCCTCAGAGCTTTGATGTGCCATTATTAGCTGTGTGCACGGGTGACTACGGCATACTAAATGCTCATTCAGTGGGTTAATCCAAATATTCTTTTTTCCTTTCCAGGACTCAGTGGGGCATTCATTAATTTCTTCTGTAATTATCGCTCTTCCATTGGCTCAAACAGAAGTAGATTCCCTTTAAATCCCACTCAACACTATGAGTGGATTATGGGCCAGGGGCTCAGTGAATATAACAAGTTCTGACTGTTTAAACTTTATGAACTGGCACTCTATCCAGCTGGGTGCCGTAGTCGTAATAATGATTTACACATATTAGTTCAGACGCGACTTGTCTTTTTTATTTAGGAGCTGCATACCGTTTTACTGAGGCTAAAAACTGTTAACACCTCATGAAAAATTACAACAACTGTGAAATAATTTGCTCATTTTGCAGCTTCGGCTACCAAAGCGGGTTATTTGAGGTTGACCGCATCAGTTTTTTGTGTGACTTTCAAATGCAAAGTCATCTGTTAAACTACAGTAAAAAGAAAAAATTGGTATTATTTATTCAAGTGCGACAGATAAACATGCACAGACTGGAGAGATAAAGAAAAAAAATGGACATATGTATTAGTTAAACAGTGCAACAGCAGGCTGATGTCTCCATTTTGTTCATTCTGTGCACATCTCTTAGTACTAATAAAAAACAGCTCATTTAAGTCATTGACTGTGTAATTTTTCAGCACCTTTGATTTGGGTGTGAAGTGTTAGACTAAGTGTTTTTGTAGAGCTTACACCACAATGGGGGGAAAAAAGTGCTGCACATGTGTCGATGGGTGTTTGGAAATCAGAGTGTCTGCCAGGTTCAAAGAGAAACACAGCTGAAAATTAGCATGTTCTCTCACTTTAGCAGTGATTCACATTGTGTATTCAACAGGAAAATCTACTCTCGTGTGTACTTGGCAGTTACTTATGAGTTATATGTCTGTACCTGTTATTCCTATTACATATACATTATTCTGCGTGAAAGCCATGATATGATGTTCCCAGTCTAGTGTTAATCATGTCCCATAAAGACCCAGTGCTGCTTTTGTGATCGTTCCCAAATAAATTTCTCTTTAGATTAACCTTTTTAAGTGATTTATCAGCAGTTATAAGGCTGCACGATATTGGGAAAAACTGACATTGTGATGTTTTTTGACCCTGTAATATGAAAAAATACTTAGGAGTATATAGTAGCTGTGTGGTGGCGACGTAAATGGTCAAACTAATTAGTTGTGTTACCTCTCTTTGTGGCAATAGGTGCAAGGCGCTATGACACAGAACACGCGTTTCAGTATCATCCTTCTTGTAGCCGAAATAATTCCAGATAACTGGCATTGCTTTTCTTTTTGGCACCAAGTCTTCATTTACGGTGATTTTCTCTTATTCATTGCTCATTTTTAGCTTACCGGCCGACAGGCCATAAACTATTGTCGTCTGTCATCCATTACAAAAATTTCAATCATCTTCTTCTCCGAAACTACAATTCCGATTGACTTCAAACTTGGTATACAGCTTCTTTATGATGACGTCAACAAAAGTTAGTGAAATTATTTGGATCCAGATCTGATTCTGGATTTGGTGCCACTTTGAAAAATGTCCCCGTTATAAGAGATAGGAAGTGGATGGATGCAATAACTGCATAAATATAAACAAAATCCAGTGTAAATTTCTACAGTCCAGCCCTGATGGGGAGATGACCAAAACGTAATGGCCACATGCTGATCAGGATCTCTTCTGGATCCGGGAACTAAAATTTAACATGGGCTCTTATGGGAAAACATTTCAGTCGTCTTCTTCTCCCAACTCCAGTTCTGATTGACTTCAAACTTGGTATACAGCTTCTTTATGATGATGTCAACACAAGGTATTGAAATTATTTCGATCCGGATCTCATTCTGGATTTGGTGCGACTTTGAAAAATTTTCCCATTATAACAGATAGGAAGTGGATTGATCCAATAAATCAGTATCAATGATATCAAGTTGGAATTTGAATTTTTTACAGATCTGATTGGAATATGACCAAAACATAGGCTATTTCTGTAATATAATAAGTACACTAACTTGGTGATAATAAATGGCATCTGGATACATTTCCCAAAGCTTTTAATTTGGCCGGTAAGCTACAGGGCCATTGGTCCTATTTTTTTTAAGTCCAGGCTGAAACCGGCTCTGTTCAACTGTGCATAGAACAACTGAAAGGGTTCTTTCTGCACTCTTCTCTTTTACTTTATTTTAATTGATTGTTATTTATGTTTATTGATTATGTTTAATTGTAATTGTGTGTTTTTAACCTGTCTCTTTTCCATTTTTGTAAAGCACGGTGAATTTCTTGTGTATGAATTATGCTATACAAATAAATTTGTCTGGCTTTTTTTTTTTTTTTTTTTTTTTTTAAGTTTTTGTTTGTTGTTAGTTGTTTTTTGGAAAGCTGGACATGCTTATACCTGTGCTGAGAGGATATACCATGCACCGTGGTCATGGAATAATCTTCAAAAACCTGTAAAAGTACATACATTAATTTCTATGAATGATTTTAAATGCATCATGGAAAATGCAGTGAAGGAGGAATATCACTGTTTTTCTTGATGCCATTATGCTGGGATAGTTGTTATTGTGTTTTTATTGTTCATTGTGTATCATATGTGTTTTATGTTGTTTGGACTTTGTATGGCTGCTACCTTGGCCAGATCTCCCTTGCAAAAGAGATTCCTAATCTCAATGGGACTTCCTGGTTAAATAAAGGTAAAATAAAATAAATAAAATACATACTGAAAATGTGTCCTAATAAAAGATTATTTAACCTCCTGAGACCCAGGAAATGTCAGCAAAGTACAAGCTTTTTTTGTTTTTTATTAAATAAGTGCCTATATTGGAAACATGATGCAACAGTTTTTTCAGATGCAGTTTTTAAATTTTTTATGGAATGTCCTTTGTGGTGGACAGTTTTCTTTTCTTTTCTTTTTTTTTTTTTTTTTATAAAGTTGTGAAACTCTTATCTACAAATGTGGACAGAAAACCCATAGCTGGGTCTTAGGAGGTTCATTACACAGCCCAGCACAACACAACCCCATTTGTTCTCAAATCTGCCTCGTAGACCAACTGCACTCCTGTCTTCTTTTGTTTAATTATTCATGCCTGTTGAGTGTCATACCCACTAATATTATTGCCTCTACAGGTTTTTTTTTAATTAATTAATTAATTAATTTATTTATTTATTTATTTACTTACTTACTTATTTATTTATTATTTCTTTATTTTGCTTATTTCTTTATTTTATCTTAGATGAGGATGCATTGCCTGGACTCCATAGGGTGGGGGGAGGGATCGGGTGGGTACTGTATTTTTTGTTATGTAGAAAATCTAAAAGTGTTGTCTTTTTTTTCCTTGTATGATTGCCATTTTGGTATGCCTTGACTTCAATATAAAGAATGTTGGGGGGGGGGAGGCAAGAAAAAGGTTGGTTTTAGTCCCTAAATCCTTGATCCAATGGTCTGGCTAAAATTTGCTTAGAGGTCTTATTTATGTCTTTGTCCATGAGAAATCAATGTAAGTGAATCCCCAAAGGAACTTTGTGTTGGAAAATGCAAGTTATGCAAATTTACAGGATTTCAGTTCTGTTGCAACATGTTGATGGTCATATGAACTATGTTTTCAGCTCAAAAATGTCCAATTTCATCACAATTAACGCTATATTTTCATGTCACAAATGGCCAAGTTATATTTGAAGTGAATTTACCTGAAAAACAAATATTCTATTCTTTTAGATTCCCAGTTTTTCTTACAAGATTCTATCCTACATATCACGTTTTATTTTTTACAGGTTGCAATATGGAGTATGGTGCTGATCCATCTGCTTATGTTACACAAAAACATACATGAAGAATGTCACACGTCACTTTTTAAATCAATAGTTTCTAATAATAAGCATTTTTATAAAGAAATAACAATTCTATATTGTTATTTACTCTTTAGTATGATGATAAGCTATACAATAAATAATTCTGATCCTAGTTTTTGCAACAGGGATCATTAGTGTAAACTGTGACATGGCTGCAGTGCCATCAGTATGATGGGATCTGTAACAACCATGTCACATCCGTCCACTGCCACATTTTTGTGTTTTTGTGTCAGCTGTTATTGTTTTAGATCCACAATACTAACATTTATGAATAAGAGGAGAATTAGCAATAGTAAGTATATAAGTTATACTAATAAAGTACTGGTACTGACCAGAGCATCATGGGTAATGTCACGTCCGTCCACCAGCAAAAGTTTTCACATACACGTGTTATTCAGATCTAATATTTCTGAAAATAAAGCTTCACTGTCAAATAGTATCAGTAGTCTGTGCACAAATGTATTAGCATTATTTCAACACAGTTCCTATGCATTTCTTACAACTTTTTTTTTTTTTTTGACAAAAATTTGCACTCATTTGACCCTCTAAGTAAATTTTAGCCAATTTATTTATGTTAGATGAGATGCATTGCCTGGGACTCTGTAGGGTGGGGGGAGGGTATGGGGTGGGTACTGTATTTTTTGTTATGTAGAAAATCTAAAAGTGGTTTTTTTTTTTTTTTTTTTCTTGTATGATTGTCATTTCGGTATGCCTTGACTTCAATAAAAAGAATATTGGAAAAAAAAAAAAAAAAACAGAAGAAAAGGTTGGTTTAGTCTCTACACTATAAGACCGGATAAGTTGAGTTTACTTAAAAAATCTGAGCTAACCCGTTGCCTTAAAAAAATGTTAGTAATGAGTAAAGAAAACTTGAGTGTATTAAACCTAAATGCTTGATTGAATGGAATTGCTTTTTTAAGTACAACACACTAAATGCCCAGTTAATTTAACTTAAAATTGTTGCAATGTTAATTATTTTGTATAATTATTAGACTTAATATCACCAGTTAATTGTACTTAGTTCCAGGTTGATTTAAATTAAAACCTTTTGCAAATAAATTACTTTGTATAATTATTCAATTTAATATATTGTAGCATGAATAGAAGTTAGAAAGGCAATATGTTCTGAGTGATATGTTAGTGTCAGTTATGTTTGTATTAAGAAAAGAATGTAAATTATTTTGCTTAATAATGATCCTAGATGAACAGGAAAGCCATTGTTTGGCTTATGGCTCTCAGTCATGGTGCAGCTTGACAAAATACAAAAACAAACACAAAAAGGCCCATAAACATTGCCAAACACACATTAAGTCTAGATTAACACTAGCACCACAACCCCACTGAACCCCTGCACATAAAAAATAACACATTTCACAACATGCCCAATACCCACAATGCAATGTGGAGATAAAAAGATGTGGTCATGACTAAAACTTAGTGATTTAAATCCATTCAACTTAAACTTTTTCATACTTTCAACTATGTCTACAAATTAGTAGAATATACTTAACATTTTATAATAATGTAATAAAACTGAAATCATTTAAGTACATTGTAATTTCAGCATTTTAGGAAATACAAAGTCTGGGCTTACAGTGTAAATCCCTGATCTAATGCTCTGTATAGTTTTCAGAAAATTCCAAAAAGGCGTTTCAGATAAAAAAAAAGGCATAAATTATGTAAATACATGAAACCTTTAACATCTGAAAAATTATGTCATCCACAGCAACAGATAAACTCTATAATTCATGAGCTTCTGAATGTGTCGTGACCCTACGGATGGGAAAAAAACAAAACAAAAAAAAAAAATAGAAACCTACTAACCCCCCCCCCTCCCTCCTCTCCCCCTCCCCCCTCAGATGTCCCATGTGCCGGAGCCGCTGCGCGCACACTCCCAGTCCTCATGTGGACGCCCGAGCCGGACGGATGTGAACGGAGCAGCGACGTCAGCCTCATCTCCAACACTTTCTGCCTCTGAAAACCCACACTTTTACCTCCGAGGCACGATCCAGCTCTGTCACCATCCTGCCGGGGCTATAGAAGGGTGGTGGTGGGGGTGACCTGGATGAACGCGCCGCGGAGACCGAAGCGCGCAGCCGGAGCCGGATCTGGACCACCTCGACGCGCACCTCGGAGTAGTGTGGACACAAGCAGCGATTGGGTTGGAGCAGGGGGGGGGGGACTTCACTGCTTTTTCCTGCCAGACTTTGAGGACACATGAGGCTGACAACTTCCACTACCACTGCCGAAACCGACGCTGCTGCTTCTGGGCTGAAAGAGTGAGGAGATGCGCGGCGTAACATGGATATCCGAGAAGGGATAAACGCCAGCGAATGCCACAGGGGACGCACTCAGGTAAAGAAGTCCAACTGTTCTTATTGTTGTATCTTATCCATCACTGTAATATTGGCTGCTTGGATGCGCTTTATCTCTAGGAAAAAAAAAAAAAAACTTCCTCTGATTTAGGCGAGAATCTGAGGTTATTCTAAGCTTTTGAGCGCATCTGTCAGAAATAACACTCTCAATGCGCAAAGAGTGGTGTATGTGTTAGCAGGTGTGTGTTATTTTATATTTTAGACATTTTTACGCATCTCCAGTACGCAACTAAGCAGAATAACCCACTGTACTGACCTGTATTCTACTGTATTTGTGCGTTAATTGCCAAGCGCACCATTCCTCCTCCTTGTGCGTCTTTTTTTTTTTTTGTCAGAGCGCAAAAAAAATCCACCTATCAATATTTCCTCATTTGAAAACCTCCAGCGTGCCGAGCTCATTTGTCGCCAGTGATCAACAGGGGGATTGGATTGAGTCCAGTCTCATCATCTCTCCCCTTTTTTTTTTTCTTTGATTGCGCACAGCTCCGAGCCTGATTGCAGTTCAGATTGTCTAAAGTCCTTTGGCGTGCCACTCCGCTGGAAACAGTTATTCTGTCGGAATCAAGTGGCCATATGTTAGACAGAGAGCTGCCTTTGCACATTAGGTATCTGCTATTAAGTCAATTGGAGATGCCTTAGGATGAAGGAGAAGGGGGGGGGGGGGTGTTCTTTTGACAATTCCCTGTCAAATCCCAGCCCTTCTTCCCTCTTGTCATCTTTTTGCAGAAACTGTACTTGTTTTTGCCGTATTTTGTTTTGACACACTTACAGCTCAATGCACCCTGGGAAGCTATTAATGTTTACCCCCATCACCACCACCACCATCACACTAGATACTACTACTGCTTAGGAGTGCAGTTGCTCTTCTTACCTTTTGGTATGGTTTGTAACTGTACTACACATCTCCTCGGGGAAGTGTGCTTATGCTTGGACACGTTCCTCATGATGTCACTGCTCAGAAAGAGGAGGAGGAGGAGGATGAGGGTGGATGATGAAGTTCATAGTACCACCACCGCGCGAATAGAACACAGCCCGGTCTGCGTGAAACAATAGAGGGAAAAAAAAACTGGGGGATGGACCAATGTTGATGAATGGAAAATTATGTGCATTCATATGTGTATGTGGAGGAGTTGACTTGTACTTTTATTTTTATTTATTTTTTTTTATTTTTTTCACTAAACAGGTGAGCATGGGGGAGTAGATGTGATTTTCATTATTTACTTATGTTTAGGGATAAAGAAAAGTAGCGAGGTGTTTACATTAATTGTAAGGCACATTATCTCAATATTACATTCAAGGTAAGATTTGGAAATGGAGAAGCAGTTTGAGTGTGAATGAATGTAACGTGAATGTAAGCGACTTGCCGTTCCGTTCAGTTTACAGAAGCTCAAAGTTGCATATAATGATTCCATGAGAATACTGTTTAACCCTTTCATGCATACTGGTCACTACAGTGGACAGTTATTCTGCAGCTGTTCTCTTGCATTTTCATGGATTTGTTGTTTTAGTTCCATATCAGCCAACACAGTGGATGCTTATGCACCATCCCATACACTGCAATTCATACCATTACTGAACTTTGCTGTTCTAGATGATGTGATCTGCATTAACATGTTTGAGTATAAAAGTTTTTTTTTTTTTAAGTTTTTTTTTTTTTTTTTTGCATATCATCTCCATGAAGTGAGTAATAACTAGTGTTAGAGTATGTTAAAATGTGAGAAACATCAGATTAGCTGCATAGAAAACGTTTTTATTCGTAGTTCTCACACAGTATATCAATAAATACATGTTTCTTTGCTTCTAAAATTAAATGCATGATGTCCAGCTGAGTGGACTTTTTTGTAACTCCATGAAAATAAGTTAATAAAAAATTCAGTCACTTTTTTTTCCATGCCTAAATAGGAATAAAAACACTCAGGAAAAAAAAATAATCTTGATAATGATTCATCATGATCATTGATCATAATTCATGCATGAGAGGGTTAAAAAACCTCGATGGACTAGTGCAAGTGAATTATTCTGCAAGGCAGGAGTGAACACTTTCAGGCTCTTATGAGAAACTTAATATACAAATTTATCTGTCGATTGAACGATTCTCAGAATTCCATCATTAGGCTATTGACAAATCCCAGTTGTAGTTCGGTGCGATACCAGTCATCCCTGTGACGACACTGGTACAGTTGTCTTTTTTAATATTGATGATGTTTTGTCTGTATTTTTAACCTGTGTTTGTTTTTAAATGGACTCCCAAGTCTGCAAATAGAGATGATGAGTTCTATGCATAATCGATAGAAAATACTCTTAATGTTGAGCCATTATTACAGTAGAAAAAGTAGAAAAAGCAAACGACAGCAAGTCTACAACTAAAGATGGACAAAGATGGAACTGTTTTACCCGTATTTGGGTGACTGATGAAGGAATGGGAGCTATTATTAAGATTATGACTCATGTTGTGCTGTTGTAATTTTCTTTGGTAAAAACAAATATTTGTTATATTTATATATATTTAGGATATTTCTACAGTATTCCATTTAATTGTGCTTTAATTCATAGGGTCCTATGTCAGAGAATGTTCTGTTTTGTGGAAAAAATGAAAATACCTAAATTAAAAGTAAAAAAAAAAAAAAAAAAGTAGAAAAAATTGTCTTAACTGTTTATGGCAACGTCAAATTGCATGATTCCTCTAACAAAAAAAAAAAAAAAAAAACTTCCAAAAAGAAAGAAAAGTTTCAAATTCATAATTAAGAACAGAAAACCAGGGAACACGTGGAATATGTGTGCTTATGCTTGGACACGTTCCTCATGATGTCACTGCTCAGAAAGAGGAGGAGCAGGATGAGGGTGGATGATGAAGTTCATAGTACCACCACCGCCGAATAGAACACAGCCCGGTCTGCGTGAACAATAGAGGGAAAAACTGGGGGATGGACCAGTGTTGATGAATGGAAAATTATGTGCATTCATATGTGTATGTGGAGGAGTTGACTTGTATTTGTTTTTTTGTTTTTTTTGTTTTTTTTACAGTGGCATTTTTACTGAACAGGTGAGCAAGGTGGAGTAGATTTAATTTTCATTAGTTCCTTATGTTTAGGGATAAAGAAAGTAGCGAGGTGTTTACATTATTGTAAGGCAAAGCTACATAATCTCGATATTATATTCAAGGCTAGATTTGGAAATGGGGAAGCAGTTTGAGTGTGAATGTAAACGACTTACCGTTCAGTTCTATGCATACTCGATAGAATATACTCTTAATGTTGAGCTATTATTACAAGACAGTTACTTTCTTCATTCAAAGTAGAAAAAAAGCAAATGACCGCAAGTCTACAACTAAAGATGGACAAAGATGGAACTGTTTTACTCGTATTTGGGTGACCGATGAAGGATTGGGAGCTGTTATTAAGATTATGACTGATGTTGTGCTGTTGTAATTTTCTTTGGTAAAAACAAATATTTATTTCTCTTTATGGTATTTCTACAATATTCTGTTTACTTGTGCTTTAATTCATAGGGTCTTATGTCAGAGAATGTGCTATTTTGTGGAAAAAATGAAAATATCGAAATTAAAAGTTAAAAACAAAAGTAGAAAAAATAGTCTTAACTGTTTATGGCAACTTCAAATTGCATGATTCCTCTAACAAAACAAAAAAACTTCCAAAAAGAAAGAAAAGTTTCAAATTCATAATTAAGAACAGAAAACCAGGGAATACGTGGAATATTTATGCGAGAAATTACCAGTCAACGCTCAGTGGGGGTTCAGCAAACGTCATGTTCGCCGCTCCTCTGGTCTTTGAATCAGTGATGTGCTCAGATGTATAATTTTCTGCATGCAAATTGCTTGTTATATACTCTTTCAGATGTAGCCAAATCAGACCGCAACTCTGCCAACCAGGTAATAGACGCCGTTTCTTTATAATAAAACTGATAAAAGCAATGGATGATGCTTAAAGATTCCAGAAACTATAACTGTGGTTTATCTGTTGGTGTTGCTGTTTTTCTAAGCTGCAGCTTCATTAGCATAAAATTACACACGTTTTGCTTTAAAAATAGTAAATTAACCTCGTAAAGTATTGTAATTGGTACATAATTTGGCGGATTCTTTATAGCATTCCTAGAAGAATCAGACCCTAATAATGTGCTTTTAATATACAGCAGCTTTGACTTGTCAGCTGCTTAGATGCTCTAAACCACAGTCCTCAAAGACCCTGAAGGCTGTTTGGCAATTTGTGCAAAATTTCCTGCAATAAAAGAAACGGCTCGCTTTTTCCTCTGTTGAAGCGTTTCACAAAAGACACAGATTTGTACGTTTAAGGAACTATTAACCGGTGCAGCTTTTAAGTCTTAATGGTGTTCTTTATTCGTGTCTTATTAAAGGCAGGTGCATAGCAATCGTCAACCAATTTGTTCCTAAAATTAAGCAGACAATGCTGGATTTATTTATAAGACAAACACACTTTTTTTTTGCTGCAAAAATGCCCAATTAGAGTGATTAAAATCAAGGCCGTTTCAAGATTTTGATTGTTTGATTCCAGCAAAAGTCACAAGTATTCTGTGACATCTCTTAGTTGCACAGTTAGTCTTTGTTTGCGCTTTTACATTGAGTGGAGACAGTGCTTGGAATTTAACCCATAAAGACCCACAGCTTCTTTTGTGGCACTTTCCAAATAAAATGTTCTCTATTTTAAGTTTTTTCAAGTGATTTATCAAGATTTTTACAATATTGTCCTCTGTATTTTGTGTTTTTTTAGTGAAAATCATGTATTTTCCTATATTTAACTCACTGATCATTAGGGGTGTAAGAAAATATCGACTCTGCAATTCATTTCACGATACTGTATCGATATTAAAGAGTACTGTATCGACATTTTTAGGTATTTATTCAAATATTGCAGAGGTTCCTCTTTGTTTTTCTACTTTTTGTATTTCATTTATTATTATTTAACACTTTTTTCTTAAATATTGGTTAATTGAAGCATCCTAAATTTAGCATCCTAACATCCGCCTCTTTAAAGAGGCGGATGTTAGTTCCTGTGTTGAGATTGTGCAAAAATAATGTGATGATGTTAGTTATGAATGAACAGAATATGAACATTTGAGCAGGATCTTAAACTGTAATGTCTGTAAAACATAATTTAAGGTTTAAGTTTTTACAGAGGAAAGTTTGGTGATATAGCATTAGATCTTGTTCTGATCAAATAAAAATGTGTTTAGTATTTGTGCAAATATCTTGTGTTATTTAAATCTTCTAGGAAATCATCTTTAAAAAAGAAAAAGAAACAAAACAAACATAAAAAAATGCCTTTAACAGTATCACGATAGATCGTAATATATCATATCGTGATCCTAGCATTGTGGTTTGTATCATATTCTTGCCAATACACACCTCTACTGATCATGTAGATCACAGATGTCAAACATGCGGCCCAAGGGCCAAATCCGGCCCGCCAAAGAGTCCAGTCTGGCCCTTAGAATGAATTTGTGAAATGCAAAAATTACACTAAAATATTAACAATCCTTTTATTTCAGGTTCCACATTTAGACCAATTCAATCTCAAGTGGGTAGGATTCAGTCAAATACTATCATAATAACATATAAATAATGAGAACTTCAAATATTTCTCTTTGGAAATTTAAATATTTTCATGTATTTACACTAAAACAAACTATAATTTTGCAAAAAAATGTGAATAACTGGAAATGGCTTAGGAGAAGTAAGTACAATTTTAACAATATTCTGTCTTTTATTAAATGTTTTTTGTATTTGTAGATCGACTGTGATCTGTACGTTATAATGTACATGTGGAAATGATAAAATGAGGCATAAAATTGTTAAAATTATACTTATTTTTTCAGTTTGGTCATGTTATTCACATCTTTTGAAAGGATAGTTTGTAGATGTAAACCTTTTCATAATGTAAATTAACTTTTTTCGCTCTAAAACATAGAGAAAAGTTTGGGGTTGCCATTATTTATATATTATTATGTTATTATTTTACTGGTTTGGCCCACTGCAGATCAAATTTAGCTGAATCTGACCCCTGAACTAAAATGAGTTTGACAACCCTGATGTAGATGTTCATAAAAGCTCAGTTTAAAGTTGAGGGTTATTTTATCAGAAACAAACAAAACTGATGAAAAAGTGACTTTTTCGCAAAGATATCAATAACAGAATCTAAAAACAAGCATCTCCATCCACTGTCATTGATCCAACTTCATGGGTTTTACTGGTGAATCAGTGTTGTAGAAGATGACGGTGTTTCCACGGTAACCACAGAGCCTCTGAATGTCCAAATGGGTCATATCTGATGACCATGAAAAGATGAATAACTGTATTTTACACCAATTATTTTAACATATTAATAGGTTTACTGGTTCAGAAATTATTAACCATTTTCGATCAGTAGATGGTTTCGGTTGCCAGTGGATGTTCATATCATTCGGTGATAATGCACAAATATTTTTAGTATGCAAAAACCTTATTTATGTATATATGTGCATACCTCCGTAGTTTTAAATCAATAGCATATATTAAAATTGGAGCTCGGAGCATACAAGGAAGAACCTTTCAGCATATTCTGTCGCAGGGGAGCGGGGGATGAGCGCTTTCGTGGCGAGCCCCCGGTGTGGTCTGGAAAAATGAAGAAGCTGGCATGTGTTATGTCACGCCTGCGGCTTGTGTGCTTAGATCAAAACACCATTAGTCTCTTTGTCTTGTGCCATTATTTGAGGTAGAATCTTGGCTAGGGAATACTTTGGCACTTCTTCCTTGACTCCTGCAGTGTACCATTTGTGAGGAAAGGGGAAAAAAAATGGGTTTGCATACATAAAAGCTGCAACTCAAGAAAGTTTTTGAGCATATTCGTTATTTGAGGAAAGATTCCTGAAGAGCAAGAATGGGAGAAGTTTTGTGTTGTTTCTTTGTTGTTTTTGTGGATGTTGAGAAGTACTTTCGGGTTTAGTATTAAGATATTTCGAACTTGGGTCGAGTAGCTTCAAAACACAACTGGAACTTGTGTAATTTTGTCTTGCGTCAAAAGATACACAGGATGCATTTTATATTTTATTTCATGGATTCAGGAGATATAACACCTACAAAAGTGTTAAGTTTGGAGACAAGGCAATAACAATGTTTTATGAAAGACTTTTCTGAAGTAGGGTTTCAGGGGACTTTGTAAGGCAAGGAAGACAGTAGAATAAAAACAAGTCTGAATAAAACAAGAACTAAAATTCAATCAGTTGCGTCCACAGTCCTTGCATCATAAAATACTCATTCAGTTCTTTCATTTGTTTAGGTGTTATAGACTAAAACCTTGGCCTTTGACTTTTGACCGCCAAAATACAGATATAATTTCGTCATTCTTGACACAAGGTAGGACTGGTCGATATGGAAACAATCATTTTTGTCGAGCTTAAATTTTCTGTTACTCATAAGTTGTGAAGACATCAGAGGGTTATTTTTGATTTAAATATGATTTATTTTCTGTCAGGGGTTGAATATGACAGATGTGCTGAAGAAGATTATACAACTGTTACAGATAAATAAAACAGGTACATATATTTAAAACTAAACTAAAAGTCTGACCAGCAGCAAAAGCTTTAGATTCAGATTCAAGTTTATTTGTCATTTCAGCTTATAAAATACACAGACACACAACACTGTACTCAGGTCCCGATTGTCAGCAGCATTTAGTAAATACTATAAAATACTGATAAAAATACTGACTTAAAAAACCCCCAATAAAAAATACTCCCCCCTTAAAAAGTTACCCATAGATAACTAAGAGTATTATTTTCTAAAGTGCACAGCAGTTAAGTGCCAATTACGAGTGCATTCCAGGGCTTCAAAGTTCAACAAGAGTTCATTTGCCAAACCGCCTCTGGATAAAAACTAAGTCATAAAGAGTGCTGACACGGAGAGCTTGAGAAGCCGCTGCACCACAGTGTGCCGGCATCTTGGTTGGTTTAAAGTTTTAAAAGAGAACACGGTCAAAATAGACCATCTTCACATTAAAAATTCATAAGAAATTTGAACTTTGACCTACTTTTCCCAAAATAAAATCACATCTATTCCGGGTCAATGGCAATGTATGAATCCAATTTGGTATGAATTCAGCCAATAGTTTTGCTGCTACAGACATTTGAAATTTCACCCATTATAAATAAATGGGGAAAAACAAAGATTTTAATAATTCCTAAAAAAATTTGAACTTTGACTTACTGTTCCCAAAATGAAATCACATCTATTCTGGGTCACTGGCAATCTACAAACCAAATTTGGTATGAATTCAACCAGTAGTTTTGCTGCTAAAATGTTAAACAAACAAACAAACCGAACCAAAAACAACACCCCTTGCCTCCCCTCTGGGGGGGCGGGGTAAAAATGCTACCATCTGATCTACACTTAACATCATTATCACTGCCACTCTTCCACAGCTCCTTGATTCGTGTGCAGTAAATCATAGTATGCAGGATGAGGAGGGAATTTCACGTTCCTCACCGCTACTAGTCTCAACTCGAGGAGCACCAGAAAATGAATTTTAAATGGCTGGAGGCACTCAGAGGCGCCAGATGAGCCTCACATGCAGGAAAACACTGATCGAGCTGGTGCCTGCAGATCAAGTGAAGTCACAGCTCAGGTGATTAAAGATGCAGCATTGTATGCCATTTTTCCTCGTCTCGTCTCATTCCTGCAAAGTGTGGGAGTCTGGTCTCATTCATGATTCAGAGCTCCGGGGGGGAGTGTGGGGATTTTATCTTCATGTGGACTCTTCAATGAGTGGAACCCGGAGTACCCTTCTATTAATAAATTTTTGAGGCCTGAAAAATTGATGGTAGAGGAGATATCGGGTGTAGTGGAGAGGGTCGAATCAACTGCCATGGCTGTCAGCCTCTGTGGCTGACTGAACTACAATCTGTGGTTTATCAACTCCAGCTGGTGCTGTCAGAGAAGAAGAGGAAAAGAGGTGTCACTTTGACAGGACTGAAATTTGGAGGAGTGCTTTGTCTCTGCAAATCTGAAAGCCACTGAAATTTCCTTAAAAGTGGAGTAAAATGAAGTGCTCACTTTTACATCCAGGCCTTCATCTGTTCCAGTAAAGTAGGATAGAGTGATTCCATGTGATCAGATCAAGTCCTTTTCCTACACTCGTAACTGCAGCCTGTGACACAAAAAGGGGACTCTTATGATTCTTTGAAATTACTGTAAGTTTGTGTCTGATAAGTATGCATTCACACAATAAAAAAACTTTAGTAGGATTAGAACTGTAGGGTGGACTGTTTGTTCAGCATCACTGGGTAAAAATGACCTTTTAGCACGTTCAAATGGTCTGACAGGTCTAATACCTTCATCCTACCTGCTTTTCTGGGCTTTAATTTTTTATTTTTTTGGAACATTACCCCATGAACGTGAGGTTCTGGTCAATCCTTTGGTCAGTCCTTTGGTGTTCCTTCCTTTGGTCTAATACACAGGTGTCAAACTCCGGTCCTCGAGAGCCAGTATCCTGCATGTTTTAGATGTTTCCCTCTTCCAGCACACCTAACGATCGTCATCAGGCTTCTGCAGAGTTGGATGATAGGCTCATGATTTGAATCAGGTGTGTTGGAAGAGGGAAACATCTAAAACATGCAGGTTAACGGCCCTTGAGGATCTGAGTTTGACACCCCAGGTCTAATACCTTCTATCCTACCTCCTTTTCTGGGCTCTAATTTTTTTAATTTTTTTTGGAACATTACCTCATGAACGTGAGGTTCTGGTCAATCCTTTGCTGTTTTCAGACAGATGGGAGGTTAAATACATGATTAACAACTGTAATTAGATGTGAAACTACTGCTCTACTCATCACAGAAGTTTGAAAAAGATGTAAGATGCACTTTTTTGTCCCACAATGTAAGGAAATGTCATTACTTCTATCTGTTATGCATCCACACAAACCCAATTTAAAGACATTCAACAGATATCCTCCTGAGATTCAGCAATGCATTTTTGTCTTCTGTAGGAGACAAAAGTTTCACAGTTTTACTTAAAAAAATGCTGTCCATTGCACAGGACATTCCATATAAAAAAAACATAAATGAATAAAAATAATTTAAAAAATGCATCTGAAAAAACTGTTGCACTATGCAGTTTCCAATCAATGCAATTGTTTTATGTTAAAAAGCTGAAACTTTCACTTTCCTGGGTATCAGGAGGATATAAAGGAGGACATGATGAAACAAATCCCAAATACACGGAAGGCGTTGTCAATAGCGGTTTCACTTTTCCATAGCAGAGAGAAACTGTTTTAGTGGGAATCGCTTGTGGTTATTATTTTTTCATTTGGACTGAGAAGAGAGAGCAACTGAAGGAGCATGTGTGTTACAGTTGCACAGTTTGGTTGAACAGCTAGATAGTTACTGCAGAATTGCAATTAGCGATTATGATATGAACTGTCTTGGTGGGTTATAAAGAAAAATTCATGCATTTCCTGTTCTTGAACCCCCCACCCCCACCCCGATCACCACCAAAATTTAATCCTTTGGTCCTTGTGCCAGTATCAACATTTCCTGAAAATTTCATCAAAATCCATCCATAACTTTTTGAGTTATCTTGCTAACAAACAAACAAACAAACAAAGAAAAGGTAATAATCCTTGCCTTTTCTCTGGGGGGGGGTTAATTAGTAAAAGAATCACCTGCATAGCGATAAAAGCTAATGTGACTAGTGTACGTATTTAAGGTTGTATTTTAGCCCCATTTTACGAAAGGAAATGATCTGAAACTAGTGGTCATTATCTCTCAAGTGAGGTGTCATTGATTATTGATTAATCTTGGCCTTATAGTTCTACTGTTATAAGCTTTGGAACGTATTGTGATAAATCCACACGAATTAGGTGGGAATGAATAGGTTAAACCAACATTAAATAAAAAGCACTTAATAATTTGTTAAATCCGGTGTAACAGACACAGAGTTAGTTGGACTTGCATTACCATGGTGATTAACTTTCACTTCTCTGTTCACTGTCTTATGGATGGAAACACAGATCCTTTGTCGATGTCATCTTTTTGCTCTGAATTTTCTCTTCACCTTGTGAGAACATGGTCGTTTCAGTTTCAGAATCGGTCTGTCGTTTGTAATAAACACAGACTAACGCAGAGGCCCGTAGGTTTCATAAATGACTTGCTGATTACACTGGTCAACAACAAATTTATTGTTTAAGTTTTTTGAGCTGATTTAGGATAATTTTGCTGTGCTGAATCCAAAAATCACATTAATTTTGCTCAATCAGGTCAACTTTCTGAACTATGCTACATATTGGCTTTTTAACATTTTTGCTTACATTTATGGGCATTTTCACATCATATGATACAAAATTCTTTCATATTTCTTGCAATAAACGAGTTGTGAAGATTTTACTTTTGCCAATTTATGATTAATGGTTTTTTTAATATTACAAGTGAATGAAATGGGTTCGACTAGAAGATCTTGCAAAAATAAGCCTGACATATTCCGCTACAGTTTGTAACACTTAATAAATACATCCTGTAAGAAAATGATTTTTTTTCTCTTAAAACCTATTTTGGGTGAGAACTATATAAGAAATCAACTGATAAAGTCACAAAAATGTAATCACTTTTGTGAGAAGATCAAATTTTTCAAAATCAAATTGGCAAAAAAACCTGACCTGATTGAGAAAAACAGATGTCATTTTTGGATTTAGCGGTGCAAAATGGTCCTAATTCAGTTGAAAAAACCTTGACAACTTGCAAAAAACATTTTTTTGTAACCCAGTGTTATCTAATGTCAGATTTGTCTGTGGAAAAATAAGGTTAAAGTTTTTCCAAAGATAAACATTATTAATGCTACTGGGATTGTTTTGTGTTGTTGAGGAGCAGCTCAGTTCACTGTGTAAACAATCAGCAAATACTGACTAAAAGCAATTAGTAAGACACAACAAATGACAGTAAGTTTGTCAGTTTTTATACTCGAGTCGTTTCATGGAGTCGGGTTGATTTGCCTGTTGCAGCTGCGGCTCTTGTTGTTTCTTGTTGTTTTAAAGACTCTGGGTTCAGGGTCAGTTTTCATTGCTATGCATTGTAACGTTAATGCTAGGCTCCTAAGTATGTCCCAAAATGAATTTACATTGTTAGCATCATGGTTAAAGGAGACTCTGCTCACTGCAATATTTTCAGTTCATTATAAAACCACAGTGGTACAAAGTAGACTATAACGGTACACCTCAGTCTGTATCATTAATGGGAAACGATGAAATATTTGGTAACAGGTGTTGTGTTTTTTATTTTTGCAGTTATATCACCCTAAATCCAACAAAATATGGACTTTAAAATTGCAGCATTTATCATTGCAAATCCGTGTATCATTCGAGCTGAGTACCTAAAATGTTCAGTTGTTGGTTGTATTAGTGCACACAAGTGGTTGAACGGGACACAAAGCACGGTCAACAACCTGGAGGGGGTGGGGCATGAAGTGGCTCATTTGCATTTAAAGGGCCAGTGCTCAAAATGACCTTTCTGGTGTCATTACTCAGAAATAAGGTTGAAGATGGACCTGTGGAGTTGAATTAATGAAGAATTTAGACTAGGGATGCAAATTATTGATTCATCCATTAATCATTAGTTGGTTGACCTTATCGATCAATTAACGATTAATTGATAAGCAGTGATTTTCCTGAGAGCCTGAATTTCTTTTTCAGTAGGGTGTATAAGAATAAAAGCTAAATATTGTTTATACACTTCATGAAAAAAGTATGTCATATTCCTTAATGATTGATTACACTGGTCAACAACAAATTTATTGTTTAAGTTTTTTGAGCTGATTTAGGATAATTTTGGTGTGCTGAATCCAAGAATCACATTAATTTTGCTCAATCAGGTCAACTTTCAGAACTATGCTACATATTGGCTTTTTAACATTTTTGCTTACATTTATGGGCATTTTCACATCATATGATACAAAATTCTTTCATATTTCTTGCAATAAACAAGTTCTGAAGATTTTACCTTTGCCAATTTATGATTAATGGGTTTTATTTAATATTACAGGTGAATGAAATGGCTTCGACTAGAAGATCTTGCAAAAATAAGCCTGACGTATTCTGTTACATCTGCGGTGAATACACCATTGTACCTAACAGGAATCAAGTCACAAGTTTCATAAAGTGTGCTTACCAATCTTATTTTAGTATTAAACTTGGTGACCAATTTAAAATTTGGGCGCCACACATGGTATGCAAGTCATGCACCAATTTTTCAAAATCAAATTGGCAAAAAACCCTGACCTGATTGAGAAAAACAGATGTCATGTTTGGATTTAGCGGTGCAGAATGGTCCTAATTCAGTTGAAAAAACCTTGACAACTTGCAAAAAACATTTTTTTGTAACCCAGTGTTATTCAACCATTGGGTACAGTCAGTGTTTCCAGTGGAATTCATCTGTTGATGTGGCAGTGTGTAATGAGGGGGTGCACGTGCGTGCGTTTCGCCGGTTGGTGGGTGGCTGGGGGGTGCACACGTGCGTTTTGCCAGTGTGTGTTTGGGGGGTACTCGGCCGCACACGCGCAGTTTGGCTGGGGGATGCGTGTTGGTTGGTAACTGCGTGCGTGTCACTTTCCGTCCTACTTGTAATAGTATGGGGGTACAGGGCGGTGCAGTCTGTGCCCCCACAGAAGTGAAAGTGAAACTTTTTTTATTTTAATTTTGATTCTGTTGGGTTTCTGTAAATTGGCTTAGAGTCTGGTTTTGACCAACTCTAAATATAAAGTGTCATGAGATAACTTTCTTGTTGTGATCTGGCGCTTTATAAATAAAATTTGATTGATTGAGTGATTTGATTGGTTTTCCCCTCTAAGTCGCTTTGGAAAAAAGCGTCTGCCAAATGCATACAGGGTGGGGAAGCAAAATTTACAATATTTTGAGGCAGGGATTGAAAGACAGTGTATGACCAATTATTTTATTGAAAGTCATGAGAATTTGTTTGCCACAAGAAAATTTACATAATAGAAAATGTTTTTATTCTATGTGTCCTCCTTCTTTCTCAATAACTGCCTTCACACGCTTCCTGAAACTTGCGCAAGTGTTCATCAAATATTCGGGTGACAACTTCTCCCATTCTTCTTTAATAGTATCTTCCAGACTTTCTCGTAATAGTTTTGCTCATAGTCATTCTCTTCTTTCCATTATAAACAGTCTTTATGGACACTCCAACTATTTTTGAAATCTCCTTTGGTGTGACGAGTACATTCAGCAAATCACACACTCTTTGACGTTTGCTTTCCTGATTACTCATATGGGCAAAAGTTCCTGAAAAGGTATGGATAATAGTGTTAGGTATGATTATGACATCAATATATGTTTGGTTTCAAAGCAATTGATGTAGTGCCTGCTGAGAAAAACAACTAAATGTTCATTGTAAATTTTGCTTCCCCACCCTGTAAACATAAACATTTATCTTTTCCCTACCTCCTGAAGCTTCACAAATGCTTGACATACCTGTGACCTGGATCAGGAGCCTGGAGGATGTTTTCAATTTCTGTCTCACTGACCAACTTCCAGGAAAATGCTCCGATCTGATACTGACCCCGCATTTGTGTGTGTATTTATTCGGGGGTGCAGCACTCCCACAAACGGACAGCTCGGTCTGTGTTTGGCTCCACCATGTCCATAAAGACATTCTAACTCATCAATGCCATGATCCGGTTCAATCACCGGCTATCCCAGCCACAGCGTTGCAGCGCGGACAAACCGGCAGCCTTCGGACAGGTGTGGACAAGGGTAGTTAATAATCTAATCGAGCAAATTCTTATCGACAATTAATCTTTAGTCGATCAATTGTTTACATCCCTAATTCAGACCCAAACAGAGCATTTACAGGTTATGTAGACCACAGGGGAATGTTTTAAAATGAATAATTCCATTTCCAAAAAAAAAAAAAAAAGGAAAATATCACTCATTTAATATAAAACATTTAACACCTTAAAGAATTACCAAAATACACCATAAGTCATTGTGTCAATGCAGTCACTACACTTCTCAGTACCATGGTGTTAATGATGTTGTTTTTTAGACTTAATTTGCCTCATAAATACTTACTTTTGTCAACCCTGCATTAATTATCATGTTGTAAGCTTCAGTTTTTACAGGGAAAAGGATGCCAATTAAACTCATTTACACCCCTAAGGAATGCATATTTAACATGAAACTTCAGCATTCATTATATTAGTTCCATAGTAAACTGAACAGCACATTTACTGTTCTGATAACTTGACATTTGTCTATTTTATTCCTTCCCTCAGACTCACAAATTAGGAAATCAGACACGACATCTCTGAGCTGCACCTGACATTTTGCAGATCTCCTCTCATGTCGAACACTTGGATCTAACTAAAATATTGTGATTTACCAACATCAATCATAGTCAGTTTGGCGTACTTTTCGTAAACTAGTGTCAGAGCTTTTGAGTGTTTGGCAGACTCTATTTGTGTTTTCGTCTCGAAATTGACAAGTTTATGTACAGTAAGTACTTGAGCTGAAATGTCAGCTTGATTGCTCGGAGCGTGAGGCGTTTAACAAGGATACTGTTATGTCAGATATGCCAGACATGATTTTGTTAGTATGCAGAAAAAGTGAAAATATATGGGAATGTGTCAAAGTTAGCAAGACTTTGAGCGTCGTCAAGTGAGAGGGTGAATTTATCGGCGTTGGTTTGGATTTAACTGTAATTGAGTTTGTACAATTTTGGGTCACATCTGACATTCCAGCCCGGGTCATATTCCATTTTCCATCCGCCGGGTTTTTTCCAGAGACATGAAAGTGAGTGGAAGTTAAAAGCCTTTCCTGTCATTAACATGTATCGCATACAGCAAACAAATGAGAGAATCAATTTGGGATGAAAGTAAGTCATTGGCCCCGTCACGGCCACTTAAGGTCACGAGGGCAATTAATTTATACTGGAGAGGACGTCAAATAGCACCGCCGACGCCGCACACCGTCCCCCCGCCACCATCTTATTCTGAGCTTTCTGGGATCAAAAGGCTGCCTTTTATTCCCCCCACTAACCCCGCTGTCTCATGTCTCATGTCTCGGGGTATGCTGAGTAATAGGGATCAAGAGATTGCTGTTAGAGGCCAACAGATACCTGCTTTCATGAATAGATTGTCTCAATAGTTCACACGTTCTGGGGCTGTCAAGGCGGGGGGAATTAATTTTAGATGACCAGAGTGTCAAACATTTACATGGCTGACAAAACAGTTACTGGAGCAGTGTTGGAAGATGTGCAGTTTGGGGCCATCGCTGAGCACTTTTACACACAGTAGCCTTCTGCTTTTAGTGTGAATTTGGCAGGTGGTGTTTGTACAGTTGTGGAAAACATTATTAGACCATCAAAAAAAAATGGTTATGCAATCAAGTACTAACTCCTGTGTGTATCGTGTGACTAAAACAGACAGAAAAGAAAACATGGAGTACCTCTTTTCTAAGCTGAAAGTCATATTTTGTAATTGGTGGTTGACAAATCTGGCTACTATTAGGTTAGAATGTAATCTATTATATTCATTTTTATTGAAAGAGCAGATCTAGTTTGCAATGTAAAGGGAAAATGTACAAAACTATTGCTTTTCCTGTCTTTAACTCTTTCACAATGTCAACCAAAGAGGAAAAAAAAAAACCAAAAACCTAAAATCCCAACTAAAATGGGGGGGGGGGGGGGGGGGGGGGGGGGGGGGCTTGTTTCCTAAATAGGTAGAAGGATAAATGTGTACAAATGCAGAAAAAACACTATTACACCATTAAAAGTCATCCAAAGCAATGGTTATGCAATCAAGTACTAACTCCTGTGTGGATCATGTTCATTATCATGAAAACATGGAAAAGAAAACAAAGGTGGTCTAATAATTTTTTTTCGCGACTGTATTAACGGTATATTCCAAGTTGGGCCTTTTTCCGAATGGAGTTTTGTGGGATATTCCTGTTTTATGACGGCTCTTTGGATATGTGAAATGAATCTAATTTGTGCATTTTACTGCAGGTTGTGACATACAGGTGCTGTTAGTGGGAAACTTTAACTAAAACACCCCGTTATTTTTAATGGGGTCTGCACCACTACATGTAAATAGGAATATTATCACGTTATTTATAGTATTTAATTTAATTTTTTTTTTAAATGTAGGACTTTCTTTTCTCTGTAGCACTTGGAGATTCCGTTGAATGATGATGATGATGATAATAATAATAATAACAACAACAACAACAACAACAACAACAACAACAACAACAACAACAACAATAATAATAATAATAATAATAATAATAATGACATTATTATTATTATTATTATTATTATTATTATTATTATTATTATAGGAATATTAACCCATAAAGACCTAAGCAGCCACTGGCAATCAAAACCATCTACTGATGTAAAGTGTTTAATAACTTTTGAACTACTAAAGCTATTAATAGTTTGAAATAATTGGTGTAAAGTGCAGTTTTTCATCTTTTCATGATCATCAGATACGACCAATTCGGATGTTCAGAAGCTCCGTAGTTACCATGGAAACACCGTCATCTTCTATAACATTGATTCACCAGTAAAACCCATGGAGTTGGATCAGTGACAGTGGATGGACACACTGGGTTTATGTTCAGTTAATGATAGATTTTGCTGAAAAAGTCACTTTTTCGTCAGTTTTCTCTGTTTCCAATTTAATAACCCTCAACTTTTATGTCTACTTTATTTATTTATTTATTTATTTATTTATTTATATTCTCTCTTTTTTATTTTCTGTTGGCTCAGATATTATTTTGTATATCAGTGTTGTTTCTGCTTGTACTTAATTGATTTTCTACTGCACAGAGGCTTTGTTCCAATGTTCTTTTTCTTGTTGTTGCCCCTTCATGGAGGGCCTAGGGGTTGGTTTAGGCATGGGGTGAAAATGATATAAAAGGTGATGTATAATGTATGCACTGTAATTCCACTTCTTTGTATGTACTGTTACATTGCTCAAAAAAAGATAAAAAAAAAACAAAACAAAAAAAACCTTCAACTTTAATTTGAGATTTTATGAACATCTACATGATCAACAAATAAAATATAGAAAAATACATGATTTTTCACTGAAAAAAATACAAAATACAGAGGATAATATTATATTAAATGGTGGTAAATCACATAAAATAGGTTAAATAGAGAGAAAAAATCATTTGGGAAGTGATGTAAAAGTAGCATTGGGTCTTTATGGGTTAATTATCATAGTCCATGTAATCAACTTCTTTGAAATATTGTCTTTTTCAGAACTGGGGAAAAACAGAACATTAATGTGCATGTAAATGTAATTAGTAAGTGTATTTACATGCACACTACATATTTCTGTGTTATTCCACGTTTGATCATCTGAATTGGACAGATGTCATGTAAACAACTTTTTTCTGAGACATGTGATATAAGCAGTTATTATTCTTATTTCATGAGGACTTTTTAGATATTTTACACTGCATCTGGAAAGTGCATTGTGTAACAGGATGTGACACACCGGTGCTGTTCACTGTCAGATCCAGTAAAGACAAAGACCTTCTGGTACAAACGGATGCTCCAAAGAAAAGTTCACATCTCTATTTAGTAGATAAACACACCTACTGTTAAAGTTTATGCTAGAAGACACCAACAGGGTTCTGGATATCAGCAAGTGTCGAAAACTGACTTTTTTTTTTCCAAAGGAGAGAGGCTGAGTTCACACAGCTGAACATCTGCCACGAGTAGAAACTTTGAAGAAAAAACATTATTTTTAATAAGGTATGCTCAGCTGCATGTAAACAAGAATATTAGAGGAATATTCATTACACCAGACCAGGAAAACATCTTATTTGGAATGCTGTCCTGTTTCGTAATTGGGAAAAGAAAACAAAACCCAGAATATTAATGCATGCATAGTTAGTAAGTGCTTTTAAATGCGCACCAACATTCTATTTTTACTCTGAATTTGACAGGTGTTATACAGTATAAACATCATCTTCTAAATTAGGCCTTTTGTCTGAATGGTGCGTTTTTCCGACTCAGACATGTGGGATATGCTGAGATTATTCTGGTTGTATGAGGAGTCTTTGGAGATCTATAGAGCGCATTTGGAAAATGAATGTAATTTGCACATTTTACTGCAGGTTGTGACACATGACTTCTGTTTACAGTCAGCTGGGGTGAAGACAGACATCCTCATATGTAGAGATGGATGCTCCAAAGAAAAAGCCTGTTTTTAGTCCAAAGAAGAAACACACCTGCTCTTAAATACTATGACAGAGGACACACAGTGGAATACATGTCACCAGTGGAAAGTGTATTTTTGCTGCATGTAAATAGGAATATTCTTCTTTAACAATGTATTTATTGACTTTTTTTAATATACGCACATACACTGGTAAATATCCTTCTGAGACCCAGTAAGTAAACATTTTGGCCATTTTACATTAAATAATTGCTTTAATTGGAAACAGCATGATGTAACAGTTTTTACAGATATTTTTTTTTTTTTTTTTTTTTTTTTTTTACATATAATGTCCTTTTCAGTGGATATTTTTTTGGTTATTTATTTTCAAGTAAGGCTGTGAAACTCTTGTCCACTACAGAGGACAAAAATGCATTGCTGGGTCTCAGGAGGATTTACACACAATTACAGCAAGTATATAGACCTCCGCAAGTGTTGTAAACAAAAAACAAATAAACAATACACATACACATCACAGACTTCTCAGCCATAAACATTTGTGCACAATTTAATGCCCTGTTTATTCCTCCTCGTTGTCATTTGCTCAATCAGTACTTTCAATAAACACCTTAAAAGGTTCCCATATCTTTTTAAACATATCCTGCCTTCCTTTTCATATGTATATCAGTCTCTCCAAAGGAAAAGTTGTCAACATTTGCCTTACCCAGTACGTAACACTCGGCCTGCTGATCTTTTTCCAAAACATTGCAATGGATCTTTTGGCGCGTAAAAGACACATATCTATTAATATTCATTCACTTTTGTTGTTAAAAAGGTCACAAATACAACAAAAGTGAACAAATATTAAGAGATATGTGTCTTAAACAGAAAACACAGGATCTATTAGAATGTTTTTCAAAGGAATATTGTTTTTTATTGACCATGTACTGGATACTTATTGATAATATTTACAGAATGAACCCCCAAAGACCTAAACAGGCCCTCCTAACTGAAAGCATCTGCTGATTGAAAATGTTTGATAACTTTCCATCCACCGATCCTGTGAATATATTTAGATAATTCAAGTAAGATGCAGTTTTTCAGCATTTCATCGTTATTAGATATGACCTATTTGGACGTTCAGGCTCTGTAGTGATCATGGAAACACCGTCATCTTGCAATATTAGTTCTCCAATAAATCACAGTGGTTATAGGTGCTTGTTTTTACATTAAGTTACCTATATAACATGCTGAGAAAGTCACTTTTTCTGCAGTTTTCCCTGTTTCGTGGTAATAACCTTTTGCAGTACCACTTTGACACACAGCCTTCAGCTAACAGGTGTTATCCGTTAAAGGTGCTGAGGTTTGGAAGGAGATTCTAGCTCCGATAAGAGAGTGGATCCCATTTAACACTTTTAAAGACAATCTAAACAAGTAGCTAAAAAGAAACTACATCTGTCTGTACCAATTTTATGCTTCTCTGTGTCTTCTAAGTGTCCTTTGTCACTGTCATTAGTGTTTGCCAATTGTCCAGTTCTTCTGTTGTGTTGCTATTTTTTTCATTTTTTGATTTATTTGTAATTTTTGCCATTATAATGTTATTTCTTACCTGCCAGGGACTGCAGCCTACGATTAATTCTGACATATTTACATTTAGATGTACATTAATATGCACTGTCCCTTTAACGAACAAACGAACTAACTAACCAAATAAATAAGTGAATATACTCTGAAAATTTAAGGACATCTACATGATCAGAAAATAAATATAGGAAAATACCCGATTTTCACCGAAAAATGTAAAAAATGATTTAATAAGTTGTGGTAAATAGAGGGATATATTAATTTTTTTTGTCAATATCAGCCATCGGCCTTAATTTTTTTTTTTTGAAAGCTGATATTTGATCAGTCGTGTAAATGTTATGATGTTTAAGATAAATGTTTAAGATATTTGATCAGGCACATGTGTGGGCAGCACTTGAAGTTGAATAATGTTAAGTGTATGTGTACGTGTATTAATAATTTTGTTTATATTGCTGCATAATTTTATTTTATTTTTTGTAAATTAGTGATGCAGTTAACGAGACATGGTGGAAAGAAACAACAACGAATAAACAGAAGACAAATCGAGCAAGTTAACAAACAGACAAACTGAAAAACAATGACAAACAACAACAAAGACAACATCATTACAATGAAAAAGATAAGATATAATATATTTAAGGAGCAACTAAACAGTATGGATTGATTAGGGGCCTCTCTCTCTCTGTCTCCCTCCCTCTCCCTTTCTCACTTTCATTCACTCTTCCCCCTTTCCTTGAACCTATTGCCCCTAATCAATCCATACTCTTTAGTCGCTGCATAAAAATTGTAATTATTTGAGTGTTTCAATTGTATTTTGCAGTCAATGTGCTGTAAAAAAAAAAAAAAAAAACAAAAACAAAAAAAACACCTTAAATATCAGCCTCAAAAATCAGCTGTTGATATCGGCCATGGCTGACCAATTTTTTAAAAATCGGCATCGGCCTAAGAAAAACCCATATTGGTCGACCTCTAGTGGTAGTCGATGTGGAGGAAAATTCATTGTCGTCACAAAACTAGCTCTTGGTCCTAAAGGGTTAAGGAAAAAACTGGAACATGAAAGGCTGTCAGTGTTACATTACAGTGTGAGGTGACTAACATATTTCTGATAATAATGTGTTAAACTAAGTGAAAATATATGTGAAATGTTAATCCACAGGCGTTTAAATCACACGGTATTGCGGCGGATGTGAGGAATACAAAGTTGAGCCTTTGCTGGATTTCTAGGCTTTTCCTTCTTTTAAAGACATTGTGTGGAGTAATTTATTCAGCACATCTCTCACAATTATTCCCTCAAAGGAGGAGCACTCCAAAAATATCCAGGAGCACAAGAAGGGATTTGAAGTCTCTCTGTTTTATTATTAAAAGCCAACATTTACTCATGACATTTGCATCCTAATAACTGCAAGATAAGTTGGAACTAAGATGACACTCTAAACCCAATCTCCATAATGAGATTTATGGGGGAAAAGTGTTGCCTTTAATGGTTTAGTACACGCAGACGGCAGAGAAGTGTAGGCGAACGTGTCAGGGACAGAGTTGATATATTCACATAAGCATCAGTATGCTCTGTCATGCCTTTCACTGGTGCAAAGATAAGAGGCATGTAGATAACTGAGAAACTATGAAAGTATAATCTTTCAGTTGTCTCTTTTGCTTTTTTGGCACTTGCCTCCTGATAGACTTTACTCTATGTCCTTATTAATTTTTTACCCTCATTTATTTCATCCACATGCTGTGTGTAGTCAATGGAAACCGTGCCATCAGTCAGTTAAATGTTCCGGAGAGAGTCAGCGAAGACAATGTCTAATTTCCTCTGCTCATTCTTCGCCGCTTTATAGGTGGAATATCAAACACAGACGTTTACCTGCTGCTTTATCCGAGTGGATCATAGCTATCAACAAATTAGAGACGTGGGAGTATAGACAAATAAACACATCACTCTTTATCAGCGACAGGAGGAATATGTCTCACCGGTTTCACAACTTTTTTTTTTTTTTTTTTGGGGGGGGACTTCATTTGAGTCTAAGCAGGGATAAATTACGGTTTAGTCCTTGAGAAAATCAATTGTGTGAGACTCCCGTGGGGCTGAAAATGGTTTTGCGCCGCGTACAGTCAGCTCTTTATGTCAGAAATACATAATCCCTCCAGCTCAGAAGAATTCGAGGAGCCAGGACAGTGCTTTATTACATGCTAGGGATGTGTCTGACAACCAGCTTTTGCTTTTTGTTTTGTCTCCAAAGGTTTCGGTATAAGCGAGCAGTTCCTTTATGTTTCTTTCTGAGACGTGATCCGTATTATTCGAGGTTAAGCGCACTTAAGCAAACTCAACAGCGCAAGTGAATTTGTGACAGCTTTGTTTGAAATCATTGTCTGTGTTTATACAAGACAAGTCGGCATTAAAGTTATTAATTACGCTCCAAAAATATGACAGAATTTGCTTTTTAAGTATTAACCAACACGGGGAAAACTGTTGTTATTTACAAGGCTTTCTGAACTTAATTAGTGTTGATCCTCTTGATGATAAATGTCAGATTCTTGCCGAAATACATGTACAGTCGCAGAAAAAATTATTAGACCATCAGAAGTCCTCAAAAGCAATGGTTATGCAATCAAGTACTAACTCCTGTGTGTATCATGTGACTAAAACCGACAGAAAAGAAAACATGGAATGACTAAAAGGTCAGTGTATCTTTTGATAATTGGATTTTCTTTTCAGAAAGAAAAGAAAATCTAGGGATTAATTGATTTTTGTTTTAAAATAGAGGAATTAAAGTTGAATTTTGTTTTAGTTTTTCAGTGTCAAAACAGATAAACCAAATTTAAAAACCGGATTGATTTTCGTTTTCTCTTTCTAATAAAAAAAAGAAAGTTACTACATGACAGAAATGGAAAAACGGACCAAAAAACATCTGTTTTTTTTTTTCATTTTCTGAAACCGGATGTTTTTATTTTTAAGGAAAGAATGCCTACGTCACAAAGATTCTTACAAACAATGGGTTTGCACGAATCTTTCACTTCGTACAATATCCGGAGTTCGTAGACATTCTTGGAGGGAGCATGAGTACGATCATTCGTTAGAATCTTTGTGACCTTGGCATGAGCACTCTTCCCTTGAAAACGACAACATTCTTTCACAGAAAATGAAAAAAACAGGCGTTTTTGTTCTGTTTTTCCATTTCTGTCAAGTGGTAACTTTCTTTTTTGTTATTAGAAAGAGAAAATCAAAATCAATCTGTTTTTTAAATTGGGTTTATCTGTTTTGACACTGAAAAAGAAAAACATCTTGAAATTAAATTTTAATTCTTTTTTTCAAAACGAAAGTCAATTCACCACTAGTTTTTCGTTTGTCTGAAAAGAAAATCCAATTACCAAAAGATACACTGACCCCAAAAGCACTGTTTTTGTCAATACAATTCCATAGCTATTGATGTAAGAACTTCAGTAATTTTGGTTATTATCAAGAAAACCATGGAAAATGGCTAGATATCAGCTCTGAAATTAAACTCTTAAGAGCTATTGTTGTCGTTATCATTATATTTGTCCAAACAAATGTACCTTTAGTTGTACCAGGCATTAAAATGAACAAAAAATTGAAGAAATAAGGGTGGTCTAATAATTTTTTTCCGCGACTGTATAGTTCCTGTGAAATAAGACTGTCTGATCGTCTCAGACACTGACTGTCGAGTCTGGGTGTCTAATGGTCTCCTGTTTGGTGTCTTTTCATTTGACAGAAGAACGGTGAAAGTGCTGGAAAGGACAAAGCCAGGATTCCACACACCTGTGATTGGATGTGAGCTTGTATTGACCTGAGACCATTAAAATGGAGTTGCTATGGAAACTTCTTCTGCTGCTGTCATTGGTGGAGTGTCTAACAGGTAAGTCTCCCAAACATTCACTTTTTTTTTTATTAGCTTATGGGCTATGAATTCATATTTATAGATCTTTTGTGATGGTTCCTAGTCTTCCAGAACGGTTGTCACTTAAATATAGAAATGAAAACTAAAAGGTTTTTACGCTGAAGGACGCCTAAAGCTTTTTATCAATTTTACAAATGGTTAGAAAGGTACAGCAAATCAACATTTCTTTTGTTGTGAGCAGCAGCTATCCTTTTTGGCAGACGGTGTTCTAAATGCCTAAGTGAGGTTTCAGGCTCTAAAAGACGGCACTCATCCAGTAGTCATTTATTTTAAAAACCACCTCAATGCCTACCCTAATTGAGATAGCTGCGGTAGTAGTACAGAAATCTTGTCATTGATCTTTCTTTTAATGAGAGACCTAATTTTCCTCCCTTACAAAATGTTCAGGGTCAAATGCAAGATCTCTTCAGAATGTCAGAGACTGACGCTGGAAAAAAAAAAAAAAAAAGATGAATAAGGGCTTTGTCGCATGAGCGCGGTGACTTGAAGAACGAGTAATCTTTCATGTTGCTTCGCTCCAAATCAGCAGCCCCTCCTCACAGCTGGGACCCTAAAATAATTAGTGTGCGTTCGTGCGCTTGAAGATGTGCTCGTCGCTGTCTCTATGCATTTGTACGCGTGTGTTTCTTGTTGCGCATTCAATGTCACGTCTGCACCTAAATTTGCCTACATGGCAATTAGCACCACTTATCACTAAATCCAGTACACATCAGTGGCAGTCTAACGAGGCTGTCCTCAGGGAACTGTGACTCAGTGCGGGATTGGGATCTACACCACAAGTCTGGAGCGCATATTATGTCCCACTTAGGCTTTCTGTTGAATACACAGTCGAGTGAATGTCGGCAGAAATCCCGCCACAGACCTGACAGAGTTTTTATCTCAGACAAACAGCTTCAAGGAGGCAATTCAAGTCTGTATTCTGTGGCAGAGCTCCACAAAATGTAGTCTTGCAATCATGATGTGCAGAAATCACATTCAGTTACCTATTCAAAGCAAATTAGCGCTTAACAAAGGAGCAGAGTGCAAATGGTTTCTGAAAAGCATTGTGTTGCACACCCTTGCCTCACTCTTGAGGCTCACATTCACAGTTGGTAACTCAGTAACCAGGCATTAATATTCAGAATGGGGTAACATTACATATGCTCTGCTTGCAAGACAAGCATGGTGCAATATAACGATAGACCTCCAAAGGCCCTGAGTTCTGAGGAAGATATGATCAAGATTTCAGTATGCAGTCATGCAATACTGGGGAGAGAAAGCACAATGTGAGAGCATTTTAATAGATGCTTGTTGGTAGGTTATTTATCTAGACCAGGGGTGTCAAACTCATTTTAGTTTGGGGGCCACTTTCAGCCCGATTTGATCTCAAGTGGGCCGGACCAGTAAAATAATAACAGTAAAAAAAGTAAAATTCTATTATGATCAGGTTTAAGTCTTCAAAGTTTCCCTAAAAGTCCGAGTAACATGAACAACTTGAATTGTCTTAAGAAAAACAAGTGCAATTTTTACAATATTCTGCCTCGGTTTATCAGTTTATCATTTACACATGTGCATTACAATCGTACAAAACATTTAGTAACAGGCAGAATATTGGTCAAATTGCATTTACTTTTCTTAAGACATTTCCATTTGTTTATATTTGTTCAGGTTATTCACATTTTTTGTAAATGTATAGTTTGGTGATGTAAACATTTTCATGTAATTTTACGTTTTTACACCAAAAAACACAGAGAAAATTTGAGGTTATTATGATAATATTTTACTGGTTCTGACCCACTTGAAATCTAATTGGACTGTATGTGGAACCTGAATTAAAATGATTTTGACACCATTGATTGTTAATATCTTAAGTGTAATTTTTGCAGTTTTTCACAAATTCATCCCGCGGGCCAGATTTGCCCCCCGGGCCGCATGTTTGATCTGTGATCTAGACGTAGGAGTGTTTTTTTTTTTTTTTAATCAACAGACTTATCGGCTGAGCAGAAGGGCCAAGGGGAAGTCGTTCCCATAGTGAGTTCATCTGGAGTTAACCAGCTCAACCCTTATTCCTCCCCAAGGGTCTGACAGGTCTCAGGCAGGGGTGTATGCTGTACATGTTGTGTGTTTGTGTGAATGAGTGAGGAAAAGTGAAAGAGACAGTGGAAAAGAGACAGCGGGAGGGAAAAGAAAGAATCACATCGGGGCAGTGTTGTATGGATGGATGGATGGATGGATACAGCTTGTCCGGTACAGATACAGCTAACCTTGGCACAGCCACTACTGCACTGGATCAACAATCAGATGCAGTTCATCAATGAAGGCTACAGTAGGCAGAAATCAAGAGGAAACGGTACAATGAAAAACACTCCCTTCTGCTGCAGCTGCCCTCAGAGTTCAGAGCACGGCTATGAAAAAGTGAAGCTGAAACATCACATTCACTGTTCTTCCATTCAGTTCAGTGTTTAATAAATCTGTGCATGGAAGAGGCTTTGATTATTCATCCATGTGGAAAGCAACACTCATTTTAAGCATTGCTTTCTGTGCTTTCTCGTACGTTTTATTTTTGTTCCACTCCTGTTAAGAATAAATTGTTCATATCTTTTTGCTCGAATATTTATCTCTCTTTCTTATGGGTTAATTTTAAACGTTGTACTGCTCACTCAAGTCAGAGTTGCTTTTAACAATGCATTCCATATTAGACGTGGTTTTTATCGTAGCTGTAGTGCTAGTGGTATGTTCTGTCTTAATAATGTTCGCTCTTATTATGAGATGTTACGGAAAGCAGTTTTGAATTTTATAATGCGTTTAAGTCGCTCTAGAAATGTTGTGATTTTTACAGTTGTTAACTCTGACTTTTATGCTGATTCTACACTTGTTAAATTCTGGCACCAGCATCTTTATACTTGTTATTGAAGATAGGGTGTGTGCATGCGTGGTGTTTTTATATTTATAACCATTTTTATTATTTTTTTAAAATGTTTATTATACTCTATGGACTGTAACTATTTACATGTCTGATACAAATAAATAAATGAAATAAAATAAGACCAGCAACTTAGGAAATCTTGTCATTGGTGCAGCAGTGGACCTCTAAAGTACAGACACTTTGTTGCTAATGTAAGGTGAAATTAATTTATATAATTTATATTGGAAAACGCTGGTCATAGATTTTACACATTGGAATATTATTGTCTCTGTAAGTGGAATAGCACAGAAACTAATAGATAAACCTATGGATGGATTATTGTTTCAGTGTTTTGGGTCTGTATTAGATCAATATTCAACATCAGTATCGGATCAGTGCATCCTTTCCCCAGGCATTAAAGATGTATGTGGTGGAATCTTTACAGTGATTGTGGAAAATCTTCCATCACAGGCTATAGCAGTGTTTTTCAACCTTGGGGTGGGGTCGCCTGGAATTCAAATGGGGCCACCTGAAATTTCTAGTAATTGATAAAAAATTTAACTTACTACTGAAAAATATATGGTGAGTTGAGAGACAATCCCAATCCATAAAAGACATGACAAACTGTGAAGTTGAAACTGAAACACTGTGGTACTGTTTATCTGTCAAATGTTCATTGTGGTCAGTTTCAGGTGCTGCTGCTCTTTCGTAATTCATAGTTTGAATTATTGTTTGTTCAGTATTAATTGTTAACCTTTGTAAATCAAAGCTGTATTGACTGTACATATCCTGACCAAGGAAAAGAAAATTCTCCCTTTGTGCAGTAATCTACACCTGGCTTTACTGCCTCCGTCCACAATAATATACATTGGATAGACTGAATGTAATCTAAAATTAACATTTATTTGCAACATAGTATAGCAAACTATTAACAGATTAATTTTAGCCAAAAAAAAAAGTCTCAGTTTTGAATGTCTAAGGTTGCCAAAAATTTTTAGGTGTTAAAATGGGGTGACGAGCCACAAAAGGTTGGGAACCACTGTACTATATTGACTGAAACCTGAAAACAGAGCCAAGAGGATGTGCAGGAGTGTTGTTTTCATGTGAACTTTCTTTATTTTGACCTCAAATACAGCTGTAGTAAAAAAAAAAACAAATAGAGAAAAAATTGAAGTGCAGTCCACCACTGAGGCCAACAGTCCACTTTTTGTACATCAGTTTAGTTATTAAATACAAATAAGTCCCAAATTCTAATCTGTGTTGTGCTGAATGAGTGAAAAATAGATTAATATTTAAAATTTTAAGTCAAAACTATTCACAAAATTCGATGGAAAAATGGACAATATACAGGACGACAACTGACACTATGTTCTAATTGTTTGTGTTGTAAAATTTGTAAAATGAAACAATAAAATATAAGTTAAAAAAAAAAAAAAATTCACAAAATACACACCTGGTGAAAACGACATTGGATTCATATGACGTTCATGTCGAAAAGTCCAGTTTTTTGTCAAAGCTGCTCACAGTACCTTTCTCTATATTAACTTTGTCGTTTTTCTCTTGCATACCAGACCAACTGTGGTTAGAAATCCGCAGATTCATCACCTGAAACAAATGATTGGTTGATGCTTTTATTTGCTTAGAAAATCTGGTCTATTCACTGCGAAATATCTACATCCTACGTGAGACCACTCATGATTTAAAGAGCTGTTTGAATTAATTGCACAAAAAATGTCCCCGGTGTATAGAAGGCCTTCAGACAGTTATAGAGGTCTTAATGGAGGTTTTTTATGATAATCTAAAATATTAGCGTTAAAGCCAGAGAGACTGAAATCAGGGAGAAGAAAAAAGAGAAAGTACACATTCATTCTGCAGCTCTTTCCTCTCAGACCAAATCAGAAGACTGAATGTAAATGTAGACGAACTGATAATATTTGATGTTTTTATGGAAATGGGTTTTTTTCGAGCTTCCATTTTGAGACATAGAGTGCAGCAGTAGAGACACGCCCAGTTTCAGTCTGACTGGATCTGATCAGTGACTAATTACAGCTGTCAATCATGTAGCCTATTCAACCCCCCCCCCCCCACACCCCCACACACACACCTGATTAGCTAAAATCATAGGTTTTCTACAGCTCAAAAACACATGAAAGGAGTAGATACAGAATTCTTGTGAAGGATAATTATCACATTTTTTAGCCACGTTCTAAAGCAGTGCAGCTTTAACAACTAACTCATAGTTTGATAGTTGTATAATAATATTGTGGAATGAGAAATAAGAAAACATTTCCACTGGAAATATAGCAATGAGACAGTCAGTAGTCAATGGTAATGATTGTACTCTGCCTAAAGCAAAGTTGTGAGCTATAACTGTTCATAATGTTGGAAGTTTCAGGTTCCATACACAGTAACATCTGAAGCTGATTTCTCATTACAGTCCCATGGTGAGTTTCAGACCAGAGGTTGCGGTAGACATTTTTATTGTCAGGGTCATAAAAATTCCATCATAACACATTATTATCTGTCATTTTGAATTAAATTTTTTGACGATTATTAGATATTTTTTTGATCAAGATCTTTGTATTGAAGTTTTCTCAATATAATACAAATGCAGTGCTGAGTGGTCCTTACAGAAATCTTAAGTAAGCATGGGTGTAAATCAATTGCAGCTAGCATCACAGAAAAAAAAAAAAAAAAAAAAAGGACCAGTGGCCCTGTAGCTTACTGGCCAAATTAAAAGCTTTGGGAAATGTATCCAGATGCCATTTATTATCACCCAGCTATGTGTATTTATTCTATCACAGAAATAGGCCATGTTTTGGTCATATTCCAATCAGATCTGTAAAAAATTCAAATTCCAACTTGATATCACTGATACCTATTTATTGTATCAGTCCACTTCCCATCTGTTAAAATGGGAAAATTTTTCAAAGTCGCACCAAATCCAGAATCAGATCCGGATGGAAATAATTGCAATACCTTGTGTTGACATCATCATAAAGAAGCTGTATACCAAGTTTGAAGTCAATCAGAACTGTAGTTTGGGAGAAAAAGACAATTGAAATGTGTTCCCCATAAGAGCCCATGTTACATTTTCCGTAAGTTCCCGGCTCTAGAAGAAGATCCTGATCAGCATGTGGCCATTATGTTTTGGTCATCCCCCCATCAGGGCTGGACTGTAGAAATTTCAACTTGATATTATTCATATTTACTGAGTTATTGCATCGATCCACTTCCTGTCTCTTATAATGGGGAAATTTTTCAAAGTGGCACCAAATCCAGAATCAGATCCGGATCCAAATAATTTCACTAACTTTTGTTGACATCATTATAAAGAAGCTGTAGACCAAGTTTGAAGTCAATTGGAAATGTAGTTTTGGAGAAGAAGACGATTGAAATTTTTGTAACGGACAACAAGGATGACGCCGACGGACACCGCGTGACGACAATAGCTTACGGCCTGTTGGCTGGTAAGCTAAAAACAGAACAAAGTAAAACGGAGCAAACAACAGTCATGAGACATATTTAATGTTCAAAAACATCTCAGTGATGCAGCAGCTGTACTTGCTGCTGGCTGTTAAACCAACATGATATCATGACTCACGTAATTACACTACAAACAAAAAGTTAAGGATATTTTTAATTTTTGGGCTATTTTTTTCAGGTGGGATTCTTGCAGAGTGCTTTTTACTCTTTTCGGTGTGAATTGAATTGAAACACATTTTTTTAAATGACCAGACATAGTTTTATTTACAAATGGTAAAAATGACAAAAAAATGACAAAAAAAAGAGAGAAATATCCTTAACTTTTTGTTTGTAGTGTATATGCACCACTTTTAATTGGTGTGTTATCTGTACGCATTAGAAGCTTTCCGCATGTATGTTCATGCCGCGGCATACACTAAGGGTTAGGGTTATGTAAACCGGAGATCTTGGCCTCAAATGGCATTGAATGACACACAGAAGGTAGAAAATGCGCACGTATAGCACTCCAAATGCCATAAGAACTGGTGTATTACTTGCTTGTCCTTCATCCTCCACGGCATCAGTCCCTCTTTTTTCACTGTGTTTATCAATGCCATCACATTTACTGGGCTTTTGAAAATAACTAAGGAGACTCGGCTGTTTTGACATTTCACCCTAGTAGCATGTAATGTTGGCTAAAGGCAGCTAAACAACGAGACAAGACTTGACAATGACTGATTAATATGCACACTGGTCATCAACTGGACAGGGGGTCGACTACAGGTGAACGAACGGTGAGTCATTTGAAAGAAGTAATGGTGTTGTTTTCAGCGTAGTTGGAAACAGTGGCGCTGTAGGGTTCTATATATACAGGAAGGATACTCTTATGGACTGTTTAAAGCATTGTTAAGAGACAGACAGACCAGCGATCCTGTGAGCTTTTCCATTTGACATCTGCGCAAAACTTTACCGATATTTACTAAATATCAAAAAAACAGAAGTACGTAATGTTGGTTTTTCCATTAAATCACAAATGCGATGATTTGTTTATTTATTATCGTGAGATGACACGAGAGGTCATTCCATAAACATGGCAACGAACGTAAATATGGTGTTGATTTACAGATATATTCATTATTATTATTATACATTACCCCTCTATCTTGTACTAAATAAAAAAAATGATTGGGTTTCCTGGTGTGTCCACCCATACCGCGACATGTTTCTTCTTCTTTGCTTGTTGTAACGTACGTCAACATCCGTTTTTTAATTCACCTGACTCTAGTTGCGAAAAAAGGTCTTTCCATTGCAGTTTTGCAAGATATTCCGCTTGCGTTGCGCCTGAAAAACCACCTCTTGCCAGTGCAAAAACTTTTCATTGAAAAATGAGACTTTTGGCGAAATTGTCGTTTTTCCTTTAGGTAAATTTTTATGCGCAAGTTATATTTGTGCAATTTGAGGGTCAATGGAAAAGCGACTACTGTTGTATGAAAACTTTCTTTGGTAGATTACCGTCAGTATTTTAATCTGTCAAAATGAAGGACGGCCTTCAGAATTTTCTGTCGTCTTAAAATAAAATCTGGAAGTGATGGAATATTTTGGCTAACGCAACCTCTGTTTCAGACGGGTCTTTTAGGCTGTCTATAGTGGATTAGTCTACAGCAGGGGTGTCCAACCCTGGTCCTTGAGAGCTACTATCCTACGTGTTTTAGATGTTTCCCTCTTCCAACACACCTGATTCAAATGATAATCCTATCATCAGGTGCTGCAGAAGCTTGATAATGACCATCAGGTGTGCTGGAAAGGGGAAACATCTAAAACACAGGTGTCAAACATGCGGCCAAATCTGGCCCGCCAAAGGGTCCAGTCCGGCCCTTAGGATGAATCTGTGAAATACAAAAATTACACTAAGATATTAAGAATCCTTTTAGTTCAGGTTCCACATTCAGACCAATTCAGTCTCAAGTGGGCAGGATTCAGTAAAATACTATCATAATAACATATAAATAATGACAACTCCAAATTTTTCTCTTTGTAAATGTAAATATTTTCATGTATATACACTAAAACAAAAAAAGTGAACAACCTGAACAAATATGAACAACCTGAAATGTCTTAAGAAATGTAAGTGCGACTTTAACAATATTCTGCCTGTTAGTAAATGTTTTGTGTTTTTGTTGATCCACTGTGATCTTTACGTTATAATGTACATGTGTAAATGATAAACCGAGGCAGAATATTGTTAAAATTACAATTATTTTTTGTTTTGTTTTTTAGTTTGTTCACGTTATTCACTTCTTTTGAAAGGATAGTTTGTAGATGTAAACCTTTTCGGAATGTAAATTTACTTTTTTCGCTCTAAAACATAGAGAAAAGTTTAGAGTTGACATTATTTCTATATTATTATGTTATTATTTTACTGGTTTGGCCCACTGCAGATCAAATTTAGCTGAATGTGGCCCCTGAACTAAAATGAGTTTGACAGCCCTGATCTAAAACCTGCAGGATAGTAGCTCTCGAGGACCAGGATTGGACACCCCTGGTCTATAGCATGTTGGCAGTGTTGGTATGATTGTGTGGACAGATGGATACCAGCGGTCGTACACTCTCTGCGGTGGAAGCAATACATTATTTCCAAGTGGCGCGTGATCAAAAACTGTGAGAAAGACGATTAATGAGATTCAGTTTGATTGTGATGCTAATACACACTAACACCACTTGAATACATCTAAGGGATAGCTAATAATCTCACCCTGGTAGTTAGACATCAAAATAAGCTGTAATGAGGGAAATAAAAACCCAGCTGTGAAGCTTTCTGTGTTTTTTTTTTTTTTCAATTTCACAACTACTTGCCAAAACCATAAATAATTTAATGCAAAAATATTGGTTTTAAAAGCAAAAGCAAAACGGTCTGGGAGCATCTGCACACTGCATTTGGCACGAGTTCAACCATGGAAACATCTGCAGTTGGCATTGAATAGTAGTAATTTTGCAATACTGGAAACACAAACATAAACAAAACAGTAAAACTGCTCTTAAAGGTCTAACATCTATCAGACAGAGACTGTGCCCTTGGAATAGTTAAGGTTTATCTTTGGAGAAGTTGTTCGTGGTTAGTGGAGTCGTTGTTGTTCTCTGCTTTTTACTAATGCGTTCTTGGCGCAAGGTGTTGACGTATAACAAAATTTCCAGGACAACATCAAGGCCCAGAAGTATTCACCAAAGCTTTATAATGAGTTGTTTCTGTGTGTTGCTGAAGGGGTTTTTCCAAACAGTCATGCAACAGTTTTCAATACAAATACTAGTTGTACTGTCAGGAACCGTAATACGCCAAGTTTAGAACCGCGGCATTCCCCTGAATAAACAAGTTTTTTACGACTTTACACCAACACGGCTGCTTTTCATTTAAAGCAGGTTCGGCTGGTTTTAGCGATGCCGGTGGAAAATGAAGGGCGTGCTTCTGGCCAGAATTATAATCTCCTGCAACTACTTTTACTCTGCTCTCTATCCCCCTTGTGTGCATTCCAGTGAAGATTGGAGTTTCAAATATTGACTTTCCTCATTGATTCATCAGAACATGGTAAAGCCTTTTAGGAATCCTTAAGCAAGGATTTTATTGCATCTTTGAAGTTCTGGATATGTGAAGATGGGGGAATATTCTCCAGTGAATCTTCCTCCCATCGTTGCTGGTATTTTTGCTCCATCCACCAACGTAAAATCACCCAATTTAAATGCATACATAGCGCGGCTTTAATTATACATCATATATTTAATACGTGCTGCGTGCGATTACTTGTAAATACACCAATTTAAACAAACAGCCATGTGTTTTATGACAGAAAACATCAGATAGCCTGGAGCGCTACATTGAGTTGCTTTGTAAAAAAAAAAAAAAATTATCCCAGTTATGTCGTGTCTCTTGATGGTAAAAGTTACAAGTCCCTAAGCATTTACCCTACATTTATGTGAGCAGTTTGTTATTGCACGTTTGTAAAAAAAAAAAGCCATGGCGGTAATTATGCTCTTAGAGGTTTTACATTTAAATCGGTTTTTAGACGAATCATACATACATGCTGTTGTTAAGCTGTAAATGTGATATTTTAGATTTCTTTGACAGCTCATTAGCACTGTTTATATTATAAATTTTGCTCTTTCTGAAAGACAGCTTAACAAAAGGATCCCTATGCAACTGTAAACCATGATGAATGTTTCCATTAATATATACCATAGCAGCTGGTAAGAGACAAATAACCTGCTAACCAGTCTTGAGCAGGAAAAAGGGTTGGGATATTACTACAATTAGATGACAAATAGCATGTTCCTGGATTTTATGTAGACATTCAATAGAGAGAACAGCAACAAAAAATAGCTTTAATTTGCCATTCCCACATATAGAGTTGGATCCAATCAATTCTGTGTTTCCCCTGTGGCATTGGATACCCTCGCTACAAGGAGTGTTATTGAATTTCAGATGTACTAGCTTTGATTAACTACAAAATGGTGTGACATGGTTGGATATTGGTTTCAAATGTGTTGGCCACCTTTCTCTGCTTATAGACTGTGTCATTGAAAACGTAGGGTTATTAATAACGGTCCACGGTAGAGGACAGTACGCTTTTGTTGATAGCGGTAGGAAATTATGGCTTAAAACATTCTCTTTGACTTCACTGGTGTATATTTGTATCTGGAGAGGTAGTCTCGACTCTACTTTTTAATAAATTTCATGTTTTTATTTTTTTTATTTTTTTTAAAGGTGCTTGAAATACCCCCCCCCCACAAATATTTACTGCATTTAGATTACCTGCGATCAAACCTATCCCTTGCTTAAAACAACTTAAACCTTCCCTGTGCTCTGGAGTAATATTTGCTGTCCCTGAATGACAGACCTTAAAGGTGCACCTTATCAGCCTGGACAGAGGGGGAAGATGCTTTAAAAAGCAAGATTGGCTTTTTTTATTTGATGCATAAAACCCTGAGCTGAAACGAATGGATTTGGGACCTCACAAACGACCGATACCTCCCCCACAGCCGACTCCCCATGTGCCTGTTTATTCATGCTGAGGTAAGCTGAAGGAATTCATTTGCTGTCAGCTAGTATTGAATTTGAGATTAGTTTTTATTTCAGCCTCCAAAACAGCTCCCTCTGCCTTCCGCTCGCGCCACGATGCTGAGTCTTATGTTGTCTGAGGAGCCTTCGAATACTGCTGCACATATCACCGACTGGCAGCAGGTGACAAATATGAGTGGAGGCGCCCTATCTTTCTGAAAACCCTTTCACAGTGACCTCCATATCTGTCCCGTGGTATTCTATAGTCAACTTCCTGTTTAAATCAGAGCACTTTTTCACCATCCTGTTGGTTTTATGGAGCTGTGACCTCCACCTCGCACTGGGGTGGTTTGCAAGAGTGTGAAACATCTGGGTTGAGAATTAGCACCTCCAATTGTAAGGCCAGGGTCCTCAGGTGTTGACAGTTGGAGTGCCTGCTGGGTTGGGGATGATTCCACGCCACAAGAGGAGAAGTTTCAGGCTACATTTACACATAGCCGGGTGTCTGGCAAAACAGGGATTTTTCTCTGTGTTTGTTGCCTATCGTTTCCGTAACAACGATGGGCACGCACGCTGAAAATGATGGTTTCTAAAAACTCTGGTTAAAGTGGAGATTTTGCGTTGGCGTGCAAACAGAGGGAAACGGACATCACAGTTTTTGAAGTAAGTATTCTACCACTTCACATGGGATGATACAGTATAGATCAGGGGTCTCAAACATGCAGTCCGGGGGCCAAATGCGTCCCGCCAAAAGGTTCCAATGCGGCCTGTGGGATGAATTTGCAAAGTGCAAAAATTCCACCGTCAAGGCTGTCGTAGTCATTTGAGTTCAGGTTCCACATACAGACCAATATGATCTACGGTAAAATAATAGCATAAAAACCTACAAAAAATAATGACTCCATATGTTCTTCTCGGTTTGATGTGAAAAAAAAAAATACTACACTATGCCTGTAAACAATACTGGTCAACAACAAATTTATTGTTTAAGTTTTTTGAGCTGATTTAGGATCATTTTGGTGTGCTGAATCCAAAAATCACATTAATTTTGCTCAATCAGGTCAACTTTCTGAACTATGCTACATATTGGCTTTTTAACAGTTTTGCTTACATTTATGGGCATTTTCACATCATATGATACAAAATTCTTTCATATTTCTTGCAATAAATGAGTTCTGAAGATTTTACTTTTGCCCATTTATGATTAATGGTTTTTTTTAATATTACAGGTGAATGAAATGGCTTCGACTAGAAGATCTTGCAAAAATAAGCCTGATGTATTCTGCTACATCTGCGGTGAATACACCATTGTACCTAACAGGAATCAAGTCACAAGTTTCATAAAGTGTGCTTACCAATCTTATTTTGGTATTAAACTTGGTGACCAAGATAAAGCTTGAGCACCGCACATGGTATGCAAGTCGTTCACCAATTTTTCAAAATCAAATTAGCCAAAAAAACCTGACCTGATTGAGAAAAACAGATGTCATTTTTGGATTTAGTGGTGCAAACTGGTCCTAATTCAGTTGAAAAAACCTAGACAATTTTTTTGTAACCCAGTGTAATGACAACTTCAAATTTTTTTCTTTGTTTTAGTGTAAAAAATAACAATAAATTATGAAAATACTTACATTTACAAACTATTCTGTAACAATAAAATGTGAATAATTTGAAAAAATATGAACAACCTGAAATGTCTAAAGAAAATTCAGCACAATTTTAATTATTTTCTGCCTGTTACTAAGTGTTTAGTGTCTTTGTGGCAGATACTTCAGGGCAAAAAGAGTGCTGACAAGCCACTCCAGGACCCACAAAAACTGAAGTCAAGATCGTCATGGAGACTGATGGACGAACAACAATGTCGTCGTAGATCTGATCCATAACGCACATGTATAAATGATAAGTTAAGGCATAATATTGTTAAAATTGCACTGATTTTTCCAAAGAAATTTCATTTTTTTTCAGGTTATTCACATCTGTTTTGTTTGGAGTTTATAAAAGGAAGTATTTTCATAATTTAATGGGGGTGTTTTGCACTAAAACAAAGACCAAAAATTGGAGTTGTCATTATTTATAGGTTATTATGCAATTATTTTACTGGTCCGGCCCACTTGAGATCAAATTGGGCTGAATGTGGCCCCTGAAAGAAAATGAGTTTGAGACCCCTGGTATAGAGGAAGAGGATGGAGCTGATAAGTGAAGTTACAAGTATTAAAGGGGTCATATTTTGCTAAACCATATTTTGCAAGTCCAGGCAGACGATTTTAGGCTTAGGGTTTAAAGGGTTAATTGTACAGCCTTAGTGTGTATTTTCAAATTTTGGCTTTTTTTTTTTTTTTGGTGATTTCAGCTTTAAAGGGGTCATATTTTGCAAAACCCACTTTTATTAGTCCTTGGTACATTTATTTCTGTATTTGGACCCTAATAGTTCATAAAGTTTGAATTTGAACCCTCCAGGTGCTGCAAAGCTTTCTTTATATTAATTTTGGCAAAGATCCAGTGGATTTCTACAACTTGTTTTAATTCCTTCTTAATTTGTTACATCTAAAACTAGCTACGACATTTGCACATATAAGGTCAAGACTTCCGACAAACATTTCTTTGAGTACGACATAGTTGTTTGTCAGCAGCAGCGGTTGTAGTAAAAACTGAAAATACGTCCAAACTTCGAGCCGATTACCTAAAATGTTCAGTTGTTGGAGCAGAGCAGCACAGCCAACAACCTGGATGGGGTGGGATGAAGATTGGCTCATTTGCATTTAAAGGGCCAGCGCTCAAAACAACCTTTCTGGTGTCATTACTCAGAAATAGGGTTGAAGATGGACCTGTGGAGTTGAATTAATGAAGAATTCAGACCCAAGCAGAGCATTTACAGTTCATGTAGACCACAGGGAAATGTTTTAAAATGCATAATTCCATTTAAAAAAGCAAAATATCACTCCTTTAAATGAGAAAATAAGGAAGTTTAGTGCTAATGAATGTTAGCATCTTAGCTAATTAGCGGCCACTGCATCTGGTTAACAGGATATTTGTGTATTTACTTGATATAGAATAAGACTTTTATTTTTTTGATCATTTTTAAAAAATTATTTTCATTGTGCATCTCCAAAAGTACAATACAAAAACAACAGAAAGACATTTTGTGACACAGAAAGTATAAATCCTCCCCAGAACCAGTGGCGACCCCCATACCAACCCAACCTGGATTTCAAAATATGAAAACCACTAATAAAAACAAATGCATGTATATAGATGAAAATGAAAGAATACGGCTTTTATAAGGTTTGTCCACATTTTCATACTTCATATTTTGTTTTATCAGTCCTTCATCTGTTCCGTCCAGTTCAGTGGAAGGCAAATTAAGTAATAATTTACGTCTGTGCACAGTGGTCTTCATGAACTAAAGACAAAACATGATTGAAAAACAGGCTGCAGCTATCGACAAATACAGAACCAACGCTGTTTCTTCTGTAGTCAGAGGGGGAAATATCCATTTTCCTAAATCCCCGGCTACATGTAAACATAGCCTAAGTGTCTCAGGGTCACGCTCATGAGCAGGGGAAGGACTGAACAGGAGTTTGATGGGATGTTGCAGCATTGATAGTGATGTGGATGTCGTACCAGTCTGTGATGAAGAGGCAGGCGAACCAAAAGGTAAACCAGTAAATCCACTTTCCTACCCTCACCCGTGGTTTTGAGCGCTCGCTCCTAAAGAATCAGGTCACGGATAAAGGCAGCAGTGATGAGGGTCCTCGGCAGGTTAGCTGGGCTCCAGGGAAAGGAATCTGGTCAAGCAGAAGGAAGTCAGAGTAGAGCTGCTCCTCCTTCACATTGAGAGTAAACAGTTGAGGTGGTTCAGGCGTCTGGTTGGGATGCGTCCTGGATGGCTCCCTGGTGAGGTGGAATAAGCATGTCCAACCAGGAGGAAACACCCGAGCAGACAAAGGAATTATGTTATACTACTGCTGTGACCCATACCTATGGATGGATGGATGGCAGAGAGGAAGAGGAGAGGGATGGATGGACTTTTTAATCTTCTTTTTTTATGTGTAAAATATGGAAATGTTTTTATTCCTTCAGTCACCTTCTTGAAATGGTCAGTGTTTTGATATTCACTCACTTCCAAAAACCTGTTCCCTGTCTTGTTAAAAGGCTGAATGATCTACTTCTTAAAATAATTCCTGTCAAAAACGTCCTACTCAACTTGTCGTCACTGTCGGGTGGAAACCTCGTATGTCCAAAATGGTTATTTTTTTCAGGAAACTGGAAAAACAATGTATATTCTAAATAAATAAATGGAGTTAAGCGATGTATTCACAAGCCATTTTCAACACTTTTCATTGGTTAAATATTTCTAAAACCATCAGGCCAATGTGACGACTGACCAATCGAATCGTTTTATGACAAAAAAAAAGACCAAAAATGTGTTATAGTGCTCCATAATAAGTTCAGGGTTTCTATAAGTTAAATTCAAGACTTTTTAAGACCTTTTTAAGACTATTTAGAACAGAATTTAATGCCTGTTTCATCGCCATCATGGCAAAAATTTGTGACTTCTAGAATTTAGGAAAATTTACTTATTTACCCCAAAGCCTTGATTCCCTCCGTTCCAAGTCATTTCTCACCAAAGACTGCAAAGTTAGCAGTAATCGGTTCCTAATTTCAATATAAATTGACAGGTTGGAACAAGTGGAACTAAGTAGACTAGCAATACATTCTTTGCAGCTTGGACTTTTAACAACACATTTAAACACAGCACAGAGAATACGTTTATGGCAACATAACTTAAGACCTACCATATCAAATACAATACTTTTAAAGACTTTTTAAGGTATTAAAAGCAGATTTGTAAATTCAATACTTTTAAGACTTTTTAAGACCCTGCAGGAACCCTGTAAGTTGTCAAGCGGGGGATGGGGGATCGGTCTGACGGAGCTTATATACGTTGCATAGATAGTGCGGGTGGCAAACGACATATATTACCACCGGAAATGGGGGTTGGGGCACGGAAATTTGCCATTGACCTAACATACTACTGCACTAACCTACAGGGTGGGGAAGCAAAATTTACAACGAACATTTAGTTGTTTTTTCTCAGCAGGCACTACGTCAATTGTTTTGAAACCAAACATATATTGATGTCATAATCATACCTAACACTATTATCCATACCTTTTCAGAAACTTTTGCCCATATGAGTAATCAGGAAAGCAAACGTCAAAGAGTGTGTGATTTGGTGAATGCACTCGTCACACCAAAGGAGATTTCAAAAATAGTTGGAGTGTCCATAAAGACTGTTTATAATGGAAAGAAGAGAATGACTATGAGCAAAACTATTACGAGAAAGTCTGGAAGATACTATTAAACAAGAATGGGAGAAGTTGTCACCCGAATATTTGAGGAACAGTTGCGCAAGTTTCAGGAAGCGTGTGAAGGCAGTTATTGAGAAAGAAGGAGGACACATAGAATAAAAACATTTTCTAATATGTAAATTTTCTTGTGGCAAATAAATTCTCATGACTTTCAATAAACTAATTGGTCATACACTGTCTTTCAATCCCTGCCTCAAAATATTGTAAATTTTGCTTCCCCACCCTGTATGACATAGACCCTTATGTGTTTGTAGCATCACTGTTAGCATAAGTTGCTAAGCTATTGAATTTCAGTCCCTTTATAGCAATACTTTAGCATCTGTCTGCACTAAAGTGTTTGGATTCAGTCCACGCTAAATTGTAGAGATTATATAATGTAATGTTTTGCAGCTGTTGAAGAAGTGATGAGCCGTTGGTCCAGTTTCTGAATTCTGATGCGTAATGACTAATTTACGCAAATGCTTTAGAGTTATACTAGTGTGAAAACATTATTGATTCATTATAAAACTGTGATGGGGCAAAACAGGCTGCCATAAACTCTGCAGTTTTCCGTACAGGAAAATAGGAATGTGTTTGCTTGTTTCATGAATTATTTTTTTTTTTCATTTATTGGTTTATTTAACAGAGACATTGTACATTAATTCACTTTGCTGTAAATATACCAGAGTTAGCTTAATGGCTGTTTTTCTTTCTGCTAATATTGTCAAAAATATTCTTATACTTTTGGTCCAAAATGACACAAAAATGCAGAGTTTCTTGTCAGATTATAACAAAAGGCCATCACAGACAGCCAAAACCTCCAGAAAACAGATAAAACTAGAGTAAAAATTAGTTTGTAACTTGTCTACATTTTGGTAGAGGTTGTGATCTTCCCTCTAAAAGATAGTCAATGATCTTTTGGCCACATGGCTTCACTCTAGTGTTTTTCCTTTGAACTAAAAACATCTTAGTCTTTTTTTTTTTTTTCTGGGTGTAAATCTCAACCCCAGTCTTGTAACTCCTGGAAAGCTGTTTGTGTAAAACCAATCAGTGTTTTTATTTATACCTTAGGCTACTTAATTATTAAATGGGTAACACATTTCCTATCTTGTCATCACAAAGGTATGTATATACTTGTTTACCCACAGGGACAAATAATCTATGTATCCAATGATGAAAAAAAACACATCTCATGTCTTGTTTTAGTCTATTAACACTTTATAATTCACTCATAGAAATACTCTGAAATTCAAAACTTCAACCTTAGTGTGTTATCGAAGGACAAGACTTTATTACCTCCGTCAAGGAACAGTGGAGGTTATGTGTTCATTGGGGTTTGGTTGTCTGTTAGCAAGATAACTCAAAAAGTTATGGACGGAGTTGGGTGAAATTTTCAGGAAAATGTTGATACTGGCACAGGGAACAAATGACAAAATTTTGGTGGTGTGGTGGGACTGATCTGCCTTGGCTGAGTGCTTTTCTAGTTACTTTTGTGAAATCTTTCCAAATTTTCTTATTGTCATGTAGAAAATCAAGGTCAATGAAGTTACCATATTTGGTCCCTTGGCTGGAAAAAAAAAAAAAAATCAAAGAAGTAAATATAAATACAAGAAAAGCACATGTAAGGTGAAAGGAACATGTATTTTAGAACATTAGATAATTACTTTTAGAGCATTACTGCAATATAAGTGTTGATCCAGATGCCTGTCCACATCCACATTATCCCTTTGAACATCATTTCTTACATTAGTACAGGGGTGTCAAACTCATTTTAGTTCAGGGGCCACATTCAGCTGAATTTGATCTGAAGTGGGCCGGACCAGTGAAATAATAATATATAAATAATGTCAACACCAAACTTTTCTCTGTTTAAGAGCGAAAGAAGTAAATTTACATTAGGAAAAGGTTTACATCTACAAACTATCCTTTCAAACAATATGAATAACATGAACAAACTGACAAAATAAGTGTAATTTTAACAATACTATGCCTCAGTTTATCATTTACACATGTACAGTATAACTTAAAGATCACAGTGGATCTACAAACACACAAAACATTTAGTAACAGGCAGAATATTGTTAAAATTGTACTTACTTCTCTTAAGACATTTCAGGTTGTTCATATTTGTTCAGGTTATTCACATTTTTTGCGAAATTCTACTTTGTTTTAGTGTAAATACATGAAAATATTTACATTTACAAAGAGGAAAAATTTAGAGTTGTCATTATTTATATGTTATGGTGATAGTATTTTACCGATTTGACCCACTTGAGATTGAATTGATCTGAATGTGGAATCTGAACTAAAAGGATTGTTAACATCTTAGTGTAATTTTTGCTTTTCACAAATTCATCCCAAGGGCCGGACTGGACCCTTTGGTGGGCCGGATTTGGTCCCCAGGCCGCATGTTTGACACCTGTGCATTAGTACCATTACTTCATGGTACCTAACAAAGCAGGTACACTCACTGTTCATGCAGAGGTGGACCTTTACAGACCCTGTAGACCACATTGGACCTAAGATTGTTGACTCACTGTCCTCACTGTAACTGTTGCTGTCAATGTCTTGCAATAAAATAAATAAAAATAAATAAATAAATAAAAAATAAATGTGTGCAAAAATGACCTAAAACAGTCACTTGCCCGATTAAGGGTTAAAGATTATCCTTTGACTGCTGCACACGCCACCATCTTAGATTGTTTGTTTGTGAGACACTGAAATGAGTAAACAATCTGCCAGTAAAGCAGCCCATAGTACTAAAACTCACTGGGCAAACACAGTCCAGTCTACACAAACATTTATGCCACCAAAAATTTTTTATTACTGCTGTCATGAAGAAATCCCTCAGTCTAAACTAGTACATTTCTGGCTTTACAGTTCTGGTGTAGTGTGCACAGCCTCACTGTCTGATTACCAGAAAGCAAGTTTCACAATTATTCCTTTTTCCCTACCGCATCTTACATTCGTTCCCGCTAGGCCGACGAAAGAGTTTCATCGAGTTTGCATCAGTTTGAACTGAGCCCCCAGGCGCAGCCCCCGGAGCTCAATCCCTTCTCATTATTCTGACACTTATTCACCATTATAATAACAGTTGCCATGGTTCTACCAAAGATCTGGTCAGTTCTGCGCTGTACCGACTCTTCATTAATTCTGCTCTAATTGAATATTGAGTAAGCATTGTGTTCTGTCGACCACTTACTCACTGATTAAAGCAATAAACACTAAGTTTATGCAAAAGTCTCCTGACAGACACGATTCAATGGGTTTTAGGGTTTTTGCTTGTGGTTTTGGAGTGGCAATACAAGTTGTTCTGTTGAGCAAAGCAAGTGTAGCGACAACAAGGCACGGGTGATAATTGAGAGGTCCATTATATTAAATAAGCACCATGAATCACTCTGATCTCATGCCGTATTCTTAATTGGAACGTCACAAAAATTAGGTTGTACATGATGTGTATAAATAGTGCATTTTCACATGGAATGCATTAACATATAAAAAAACTAATGGAGTTGATATTCCTGCATAGTTCCTATTGAAAATGAAAACATACAATTAATTTTGTTGCTAGATTACCACATATACAGGGTGGGGAAGGAAAATTTACAATATTTTGAGGCAGGGATTGAAAGACAGTGTATGACCAATTAGTTTAGTGAAAGTCATGAGAATTTATTTGCCACAAGAAAATGTACATAATAGAAAATGTTTTTATTCTATGTGTCCTCCTTCTTTCTCAATAACTGCCTTCACACGCTTCCTGAAACTTGCGCAAGTGTTCCTCAAATATTCGGGTGACAACTTCTCCCATTCTTCTTTAATAGTATCTTTAAGAAAGTCAACATTGCTGTGTGATGTTCTATTGGAAGCATGTTCTAAAACGCCCCAAATAGCAGAATCCAGAGGGTTTAGATCTGGGCTAGAAGGCGGCCATAAACATGATTCCCAAAAATTGCTGAAGTTGGATTTGTTGCTGTTGTCAACAAGTGTTTTGGTGTTCTTGTGTAAGATTTTAACTTCAAATCATATTTTACTGCATTTCTAACGGTCTTGTTGTCTACCTCAAGTTCAGTTGCCATTTTTCTCATGGATTTGGTTGGATCCTTTAGGATTTTGGATTTGAGAGCTTTAATAAAAGCTTTGGTACGTTTTTTGTTGCTTCCTCCACTTCCAGACTTTCTTGTAATAGTTTTGCTCATAGTCATTCTCTTCTTTACATTATAAACAGTCTTTATGGACACTCCAACTATTTTTGAAATCTCCTTTGGTGTGACAAGTGCATTCAGCAAATCACACACTCTTTGACGTTTGCTTTCCTGATTACTCATATGGGCAAACGTTTCTGAAAAGGTATGGATAATAGTGTTAGGTATGATTATGACATCAATATATGTTTGGTTTCAAAACAACTGACGTAGTGCCTGCTGAGAAAAAACAACTAAATGTTCATTGTAAATTTTGCTTCCCCACCCTGTAGAATATACCATATACTGTACAACAAAGCTTTGTCAGCATCTCTTGTCATATTGTTTGAATGTAGCTGTGATGAATCTATCTTTGTGGGAAAAAATACAATATATATATTTGAAGAACTGTACCAGAAATCAGTGGCAGTCCACCTTTTAATATCAATACTATACCATCAATACAACACAAAAACACTGTCTGGTAAAGGTTCATACTGTCTTCCAAATATAAATATGTGGGTAATTCATTTATCAGACAGGTGTAGCTGCTTGTTTACCTGCATGACTAGTTTCAGCTACTTCCTGTGACATGTCTTGTAGGCTGCTCAGGAGGACTGGCCAGACACCAGCCCCTGTCTGATAAATAATTACCCACAATAAATAACACAAAAACACAATATAACAGGATGTTGCATCACAGACAGGTATCTCGTGTAGTAAAGCAGAATGAATATCGTTACTAAGGCAAGAAACCCCTTTCACTACAGCCACAGCTGCACCACGTACATCATCTAAAGTACAATCATCAATATTTACTGTATAAATGACAAATGTTAATAAAATACATTATACTCACCAAAATTGCTGCACATTTTTTAGTCTGTCTCCGACCAAATCCATTTCTTGTCCTCTGTTAGCGATTTTTGGGGAAAATAGCTATTAAATCTAAGCCAATATATTTTATTTTTTGCAGGTCTGTCGTTAGCTTAAGTCATTTTTTTGGCCAAATCTTGAAATCTGCGTAACTTTACTCTCCTAATACTGCTGCTTCATTTTATGCAGATATTAGAATTTGACTAAAAATATGACTTAGCAGTTATGCTATGAGGCTAACGAGATATGGTTTGTAGCTGAGTTTTGACTGACTAGTTGCTCTTTAACTGTCCAATCAAATGACATGAAAATGCCCACGTCATTCTATGCATGCTAGATTGCCCCCATGTGGCAAACACTAAATCTGATTGAGTAGCTTCTGACACCTGTTTGTCCCTGGTACCATGTTTATGGTTTATTGTTTATACGGATCCCTATTAGCTTCCACCATAGTCGTTGCTACTCTTCCTGGGCTCTGTTAAATGTTAAACATTAAAAAAAAAATGCATACATAAATAAAAACAAGTTTACAATTCATTGTTATCATCAGCCAGCTAAACATTTTATCTCAACACATACACCATAAAACATTTAAAAAATTTTTCTTTACAGCACAGGTGTCAAACATGTGGACCAGGGGCCAAAACCGGCCTGCAAAAGGGTCCAATGCGGCCCATGGGATGAATTTGTGAAATGCAAAATTTACACTGAAGTCATTAACGATCAATGATGTTAAAATCCTTTTAGGTCAGTTCAATCTAAAGTGGGTCAGACCAGTAAAATACTATCATAATAACCTATAAATAAAGAAAACCACAAATTTCTCTTTGTTTTAGTGTAAAAAAGGTAAAATTACACAAATATTTACATTTACAGACTAAACTTTTGCAAAAAAAAAATGTGAACAACTTGAAATGTCTTAAGAGAAGTATGTGAAATTTTACCAACATTTTACCTTTTACTAAATATTTTGTGTATTTGTAGACCCACTGTGATCTGTAAGCTGTGATGTACATGTGTACATGATAAACTACGGCGTAATATTCTTAAAATTGCACTTATTTTTCTTAAGAATTTTCAGGTTGTTCATATTTGTGTTGTGTTTGAGTACAGTTCGTAACGTAAACATTTTCATTACGGAATTTGACTTTTTCACTCAAACATATAAGAAAACACTTTGGAGTTGATATTATTTATAAGTTCTTATCCTATTATTTATATTATTTTACTGGTCTGGCCCACTGCAGATCAAATTTAGCTGAATATCATATTAGTCTGTACACCCCTGCTTTACAGCAACTTGGATTGCGAGAGTCAAAACAATCATTTGCATTCCTGTGTTTCCTTGAGTACCATGTGTTTTTTTTCTGTGTTGGCATGGTAATGCTACACAATACCTGTAGAAATATACACATTCTCTACCACCCACGTAACCAGAAGAATGTCAGCTAAAAGCTAAACAAAACCAACTTTTGCACAACAGAACACAACCCAAGCAAAAATCACTTAAATGGACAAATATCGGAAACCAGCTAACAGTCTGAGACCAGCGTATGTTATGAATAATTGAATAAAACTACAGACCGATGTTAGAAACTAAGCTAACACTAAGCAGAACCAACAGTACAAGTATTATTCCTCCATGACTAAAACTCACTGAATAAGCCAAAGACGAGGAGAAGTAAAGGTCACATTCCGTGCGTTTACATGACAACTTTTATTCCTGGTTTAATCTGAATAAACGTTAGATCCTATTTAAGATGACCATGTAAACACCTTATTCCAGTTGAAAAAGAATAGTTCGGAATAAATTTAAATCCGAATAAAGTCACTTGTGTAATCCCCTTTTAATTTCGAACTAAATTATTCCTCGGACATGTAAACCCTTTATTCCGTTTGGACTTTATTCCTGCCATTCTGCACATGCTTGTTGTCTTGTCCTGTCACGATGATGCACACATTCTGCGCTGGCGGAAGAATATGCAATGCAGTCTAGTCAACCCAAACCGCTTCAGTGGGCTATTCTGATGGGGTCTACCAGCCTGGAAAACCCTGAAGGAAGAGTTCACCACCTGTTTTTTTATTAATTCATTTGTCATGCACTAATGAGTTTGATAAGTGGGCTAAACAGTTTGCACCACAGTGCACCGATTGCCTTGTTCTCGCAGCCCTTCCGTTAGCTTAGCTTAGCCTAGCTTAGCATAATTGCTTCATTCCTATGGTCAGACGTAGCCAGGCTTTCATGGGTGATCCGTAGTATTTTATGAGTGATTTTGTGAAATTCAACTCTCCCTAATCATTCCTTTAGTCCGCTGGGGTCAATATGATCACAAATTGAGGCTCAAATCGTGGCGATGTGACTCACTGCACTAATAAAATCTTGGGAAATAAAAACTAATGCAAAGCTAAAATGCTAAAGCAAAGCTAATTTAGCGCATACATCCCTTCCAACAAAAAGATTTTCCAACTTTCGTCAACACAACAGTCCCAAGATTGTATGAGTGCAGTAAGTCGCGGATCTAAAGAAATAATTAGGGAGAATCGGATTTCACAAAATCGCTTACAAAAGACAACAAATCACCTTTAAAAAACTGGTTATGTGTGACCATGGAAATGCAGTGACTATGCTAAGCTAACAGAAGGGCTGCGAGAACAAGACAACGTGAGCACTGCAGCGCAAACCTTTATTCTGGTTTAACATTTCCATGTAAACAGAAGAGAAAATACTTTAGTTCCAAATTAATTTCTTCTGGAAAAATGAATCGGATCTAAAAAACATCATGTAACTGTACCCATTATGAAGCAATGATTACAAATTTTGTCTTATCTTTGCTGTTATCTGATCATAAATAGGTTGGACCAAGTGAAAAGCTACGAAATGAAGATAATAGACAAATGAGAATAATTTAATACACCTTCATGGAACAGAATATCAAAATGTAGGTCAGTGATTGTGGTTGTGATGGCCCACCACTGCAGGAAATACACAGAATTAAACCACAGTGCATGACTAAGGTTGGAATATTTGTAAATTTGTCATTTTATAATGTCAAACACTGCAGAAGTCTTTATTTGTGTAACTTATTTTTAGGCTAAATAAATATATATGTTGCCTCGCGGACATTTTTAATCGGTTCTTTCTTCGAGTTCTGACTTTTGATTTACCTCGAATGAAAGTGCTAATTAATAACTCTGGATGGATAAAGTTTGAGCCCCGCCAGTTGAATAGGCTTATTGAAACAGTTTCTAAAGGTTGTTGTATGTTAATGTTTGCCACTTAATAACTAAAATCATTCATCACTTTAATAAGCCGTCATGATTAATTTAATGTTCACCACAGGCTGTGTCATCCTTACAACTATGTGTACAACAAGTGTGAGGATCTGTGTCGGAAAATACGAAGTGCGTTAGATGTCTCCTGGAAATCAATCTTCTTTCAGCTGCGAGGGACACATTTCATCTAACAAAGATTATAATTAGTTGCCCTTTTATTTCGTGCAACTTTCTCCGAGGTTTATCCTTGTAGAGAGGAACAATCAGTGTACAAGGTCCCCTGTCAAACATCTCCACCCTCTCAGAGAGTTATTTTGAGTCTTGAGGATAAACCTGTTCTCTCAGGGCTCCAGAGACATGAAAAGGATATCTGCCTCTCATACAAATTAGATATCCTACCTACAGAACCCCTCTACTTCTGTGCCATTACTGAAATGCAAATGCGTTCGGAAAAATCCAAATTAATTCCCTTTCTGTCACAAAAAGAAATGTTTATTCCAATGAAGTCTTGACTTTCCCTTGGGTCACCTGTTTGCTGCAGAATATCGTGGGCATCGCCTGCACAACATGTATTCACTGTTGTACTTTGTAATTAACCAGGAAAAGAATGTCACACTAGACATGTCACTGTCTTTGTTGTATGTTTTTTTTTTTTGTTTTTTTTTCTCCCCATGGTTTTCTGTTTTTACTGAGACAAGAAATCAGCAATATCTCCATGGAATTTGGTTGTTTGACTTAGTATTAATTTATGTGTAGTGCTGTATGTATTATTCTGTCAGAACACTATATTATGAATTATTTTGGTTATTTTTGTATACTTGCAAACAACACATATATTTGATTGATACGCGAACCGTTTTGACTGTAATTGGTAACAGAGAAAGATAAAGTTTGTGTTGTTCTTTGCGATTTAACCGCCTTCAGTTATGATATGGCACGATAATTATGATTTAATAATTTTACAGCCATTTTTCCCTATGGGTCATAAACTACTTTTTTAAAGCAACATTAAGAGCATATATATATTTTTTTTTATCAATTATCACAGTGTGTCATACCTGTCCACAGAGGTGTAATAATACACAATCAAGCTCAATTCAACAGTTATGGTATTCACTTATATCGTGCTGTGTGAAAACAGAGTAGGGGGTTTTATACTTATTCTGGTACCTTTTTTTTTTTTTTTAATAATAAAATCTGTGACATGGATTTTGGATCACTCCCACTTTTCCATCCATGTCTGTCAGAAGGATCACTCAAAAACTACTGCATTGATTTTTAATTTGATGGAATTTGGTAATCCAAGGAAAAAAACAAACCAAATTATTTTGTAATGTTGCTAGTTGCTACTGAAGTGAGTGTAATTAGAAAAGCATGTAGCTAAACATTAAGTACCCAGCGATAATGAGTGTGGATGAAGCTTTTACTGCATAATAAAAAAAAATTGTATTTATTTATTTGTTTTGACCATGTTATATGATTCTTTGTTATCTGATGATTCTGTGTGCTCGAAATAAACTACTACTACTACTACTAATATGTAAAATTTTAAAAGCATACACTGTTATTTTGAATAAACAGAAAGTATAGGAAGTACTAACATAATTTTAAGCAAATTGGTTAGCTAAAACAAGCTAAACACTGTGCTGATCTTATAGAAAAACCTCTCAAAATGTACGAATGGAGGCTCAAAAGAAGCTAAAACTGATCTACATACTGTAGAGGAGTTGGAAAAGGACAAAGGTAATGTGCCACTAAAACGTTAATGAGAGCATTTTTTTCTGACTGATATTTTATCGGGAGTGAAGGGACACGATGTTAAATCACATAATCAGATTGTTTCAGTGTTTCATGGGCTCATGTAGGAAATCCAGCACCTTTCATTCCAGTGGCAAAAGAAATGTATGTGATTTACAAATCTTGAATTTTTTTTTTTTTTTTTGACCCAAAGTAAAAACAGGACCCATTTTTCACAAATCGTATTTAACAGGAGCATTTTTGTCTCATCAAACATCTTTGATATTTGCTTAAATCTACCAAACATTCTTTCACCATTAAAATTAAAAGCTCTCTGCACATTTGTGAATTGTGACCTGTTGATATGGTGTTTGTGATTCTGAAGCAGTGGTAGAAGTATTCTTGCAGCGACTGGCCACTTTGGCTAAATCTTTGTACAGGAAGCAATCAGACAACCTCTGATGATCTTTAACGTCTTATTGATACTAACAAAAAAAAAAAAGAAAAACAGTTATCAATTTGTTACACAAGTGACAGTACAAGAGGTTTTACAATATTCAGTTTTACATGTTTCTTTTCCTTTTAATACCATCAGACACTTCTATTTACACTATTTGCTGTCTGCAGAATGTTGATGCGTGAGCAAATGAATGGATGTTGATATGTGAGCGATGCATTTTTTTTTTTTTTCATTTGTTATATTTTTATAGTTATTACTATTTATGAGTCCGTATCCTGACAGTGCACCTAAATTTCATTGTGCATTTTGTATGATGACAATAAGGTTTTCCTCGCCACTGTCACCAGTCACAGGTGTTTGCTCCTGGAGGATTCTGCTGGGTTTCTGTAAATTGGCTTAGAGTCTGGTTCTGACCAACTCTATATGTAAAGTGTCATGAGATAACTTTTGGCGCTATATAAATAAAACTTGATTTGATTTGATTTATATGTTCTTATCTACCTCTCCTTTATGTGAAGCACTTTGTAACATGTTGTTTTAAAAAGTGCTATATAAATAAACCTTTACTTACTTACTTAATAAAGTATCTTGTCTTATCTCAAAACCAAAACTGAAAAGTGTCCAAATTCACCAAGCAGATCATAAATCTGCATCACCCCATCTTAAATCTTCTCTGTTGACCGATAAGGCTAAATGTTTCACACATTAGGAGAGTATTGGGTGATGTCAGTGAACCGACACCATGGTCTCACAGCGATACTCGTAACCGAAGTTTAACTAATTAATTAACTACTGGTTAGTCATTACATTTTCATCAGTGGTGAAACGTACAAGGTTGTAATCTTCTCTTAGCTCCTCTTGTGGTTAGATTGTAGATTAATGAGGAGAAAGAGAAGAAGAGTGGACTGTTGGCCTTGGTGGAGGACTGTAATATTCTAGTTTTAAGAGGATTAGCTGAAAGACGTAGTTTTGTTTTCATCTGTGCTTATTGGTTGTCACTCAGACTTTTAAAAAATCAAAGGTTAAGGAAAAAAATTGGCTGCATGTCGTTTTTACTAGAATAAATATCACACTGTTTTCTGCTGCAGGAGGTGTTAATATACACTCAGACTGACTCCAGGGTTCAGTCGACTGTATTTTCAATAGCAGTGTCACATTCGGTCACACTGACTATGTTTACTCGCAGATTTCTTTGCCCTTATTCTGATGAGGACAAAATTCCCAATAAGCTGTTTACGTGGTTAACACAATGAATATTCCTCCATTATTCCTCTGTACATGCAGCTTTGCATACCACAATTAAATGTGTGTTTTTTCTAAAGTCTCCGCCGGTGATAGACTTTCCACATCCTCTCTCTTTTCTACTTTCTAACACCTTCTGGAAGACGTGCCTTTTTGATCTTCGCTCACATCCATGGTGTGTCTGTTTCATGTTGAACAGCCGAAGTGTTTCACCTTCTGACAAAAATGGGATTTTTTCTTTGGAGAATCCATCTGTATCTGAAAAGATCTTTGTCTTTACTCCAGCTGCTTGTAAACAGGGGTCATGTGTCACAAACGGCAGGAAAACATGCAAATTAGATTCTTTTTCCGACTCCATGCATGTCCAAAGACTCCTGTGAAAGTGGAATCATATAGTGTTTCCTACATGTCTTAATTGGAAAATGCTTCATTCAGAAAAAAGGTGCATTTAGAATATACTGTCAAATTCAGAGTAATGTCATATGGGTGCTTCTATGAAACTGGGTTCATTTTGGTACCTACCAGCTTTTTAGACCCAATAATAAAAGAGAAATTTAGACATATTTCTCCCCAGGATATACCTAATGATGACCTCAGATAAATGCAAAAAAATTATACTCTTTCTCTGAGCCATCCCAAAATTAATGACTTTTTAATAAAATATTGGGGCCAAAAATACGACCAAAATAGGTCATGAAAAGCTACCTAGGTGTCAGTGCATTCTTGAAACCATGAAATGGTCTTATATACCGCTATAAATAAAGACACTGTCTTAAATTTGATGATCCCACTGGTTTGCCTAATCCAGACATGTGGGTTTTTTATAAATCTCAGTCTCGATCCAGGTTTCGTGTGTAACCCATCGTGTCCACTTGAGTTACGTATAGAACCTACCCAGTTAAACACATATAAATCATGAGGGATTTTGCAACAGCAGTCATTTTTGTGAAAGACTCTGCCTTGTATAATTAGTTTGATTCCCAAAATGTACCTGTGAGAGAACAAAAAGATATAAAAAAAATATTAGCACTTAATTTTTGTGTCTTTTTTATTGTGTTACATGCAGATTTTTGAATAAAGATAACATAAAAAATAATATAAAAATGTGTTTTATCTGAAAACTTGATTCTCTTTTAATGTGGTCAATATTTATTTTTTAAAATAGACCCAAAGTGCTTCCAAACTTGCTTCATAACATTAGTCTTTATCTGGTTTGAAACTCACTGTTACATTGGATAAGTTTTACTTTTCTGTTATTACAATATTATTACTGTTTATTTTAATTTATTGTAACTACCTGTCTATAAACCCGTTTTCTTTCATGGCATGTGCTGCTGACTTCTTGTCCAGGTCACCCTTGTAAAAGAGATTGCGATCTCAACGGGATTCTATGTGGCTAAATAAATGTCTATATAACTATAATTTCAAAAAAATAATAATAGTGTTGAAATTATCCAAGGTATTTAAAATGTGTTATACACTTGAGTAATTTCATATGTGTTTTGTAAACTGTAGAGGTAACCCTTCCAACCGCTTTTATTCCCCTTAATAAAATCGCTTGGAAAGATCACAGCGGTTTTTCGAGACACAAAACAACAGCCTCTCTAAATTCTTGTTCCCAGCTTTGGAAATAACACACTTTTTTCTTAGTCTGGACGCAAAGGGCACCACTTTGATGGGCCAAATGATAGAGGCTGGTGTCAACGAGACCATATTACTCTAAGCATTTGTTGTGGCATTTTAGCTCAACTTTCTTATTGGATGATATCCCACGGGAAGGTGGTGATAAGTTTATGGAATCGAGATGAAATTGTGCTGAAGCGCAGTAGCGGTGGCGTGTGCGGTTGACAGGCCTGTACATTCAGATGTTTGCATTAAAGTTTTATGAAGGCTACCAGCTGATTATGCTGCACCTCAGGGACCAGGCAACTTTTTATGACTAATATGAAAAATGCTCATGGGCTTTTCTCACACGGCCAAAGAATAGAGGTTTTTAAAGCAGCACACCCTCACCTGTGCAGCTCTAATATTCTCCTCTAAAAGGCCAGCAGATTCTGAAATTGGGATCAAAGCTGATGTAGTTGTGTTGCTTCTCCACCCAGGAAGCGGAGTCCTGCTGAAGCCTGTGTTCACCAAACAACCCGGCAGTGTGGTGTTTCCTCTTCAACCTGGCGAAAACCGCAGAGAGGTGGTGTTCAGCTGTGAGGCCCAAGGACACCCTTCACCTTCCTACAGGTAAATCCACAGGCATGGCCTCATCCACACAGTTTTATTTCTGTTACCGAAAACACTTATCAGCAGACATATAGTTCAGATCAAAGACACATGTTATGGATACTTTTATTAATCGCTAAGAAAATGATAACTGTCATCTGGAAGGATCCAAAACCACTGACCATAACTCAGTGAGTACAGAGACTGAAAAGGGTCTACACCAGTGTTTTTCAACCTTGGGGTGCGGTTGCCTGGAATTCAAATGGGGTCGCCTGAAATTTCTAGTAACTGATAAAAATAAGAACGTACTAATAAAAAATATATGGTGAGTTGACAGAGACAATCCCAATACATAAAAGACACGACAAACTGTGAAGCTGAAACTGAAGCACTGTGGTTCTGTTTATCTGTCAAATGTTCATTGTGGTCGGTTTCAGATGCTGCAGCTCTTTCATAATTCATAGTTTGAGTTCTTGTTTGTTCAGTATTAATTGTCAGCCTTGTAAATCCAAGTTGGACTGACTGTACATATCCTGACCAAGGAAAAGAAAATTCTCATTTCGCGCAGTAATCTACACCTGGCTTTTCTGCCTCCATCCATAAGAATATACATTATATAGACTGAATGTCGTCTAAAATTTACGTTTATTTGCAACATAGTATAGCAAACTATTACATGATCAAAAACAAATAAATTTGAGAAAAAAAAACTCTCCGTTTTGAATGTCTGAGGTCGCCAGAAATTTATGATATTAAAATGGGGTCATGAGTCAAAAAAGGTTGGGAACCACTGGTCTACACTATGGAGTGAATGACCGCAAGTCTACAACTAAAGATAGACACTTTTGAACAAAGATGGAACTGTATTACTCAGTATTTGGGTGACTGATGAAGGAATGAGGGCTGTTATAATATTATGTCTCTACGACTGGTATTGTACTGCTGTAATTTTCCTTGGTACAAACAAATATTTATTTTCCATGTGACTTCTCTTTATGGCATTCCTATTATATTCGATTTACTTGTGCTTTAATTCATAGGGTCTTATGTCAGAGAATGTTCTGTTTTGTGGAAAAATGAAAATATCTAAATAAAAAGGAAAAAAAAAACACTTATCAGCTATAACATTCCGACACTGACAAGCAAAGTGGTATAAATGTTAATTATATCATTCTAATGGGACCTGTCAGTGTGTTTGCGGGGTATATTAGGCAGCAAGTGAACATGTAAATGTGGAAGATGAGGTGGTAGAAACAGCAAAATGGGCAAGAATAAGGATCTGAGAAATTTTGACAAGGGACTGTGATGGCCAAATTACTGGGTCAGAGCATCTTCAGATCTTAATGTGAAGTGGTTCGTTCCTACCAAAAGTATCTAAAGAACAACCAGATTACAATCAGTCCAGCATCTATGGGAGCAGAACATCATTACCACCTGACCCCTTTTCTCCACAAATACTGCTCTGACCCAAGACCCAGACTCCACCAGACCTGTGAAGGTGTGCTGTGGTATCTGGACCAAGACGTTAGCAGCAGATTCCCGAAGTCCTGGAAGTAGAGAGGTAGGGCATTATCCATCACCCCCCAGAGATGATCAGTGGTCAACAAAATGACCAAATACTGACCAAACTAACAAGAAGTATATATAACAAATGCATATAAATATAACAAATAAGAGAGACTGTGATAGCCCTGGAAGTAGAGATCTGGACCCCCATGGATCGGATTTATTCAATGGTCCTGAGGTTGGGATGTCCTTTTTTAGTCCAGGGTTAGAGGGAGGGAGGTAGGTAGGTAGGTAGGTAGGTAGGTAGGTAGGTAGGTAGGTAGGTAGGTAGGTAGATAGATAGATAGATAGATAGATAGATAGATAGATAGATAGATAGATAGATAGATAGATAGATAGATAGATAGATAGATAGATAGATAGATAGATAGATATTGTGCTGCAGTACAAACAGTACAAATCGAATGCAAGAATGAAAATGGAACAATATGTACTTTGGCAAAGTCACTCAGTTCCTTATGTTGCTTATTTTGCTGCTTCCAATGCATCAATTTAAAAAGTTAAATGTTCACTTGCTGCCTAATATGTCCAACCCAGTGAAAGGTGGCATTGTAATGAAATAATCAATACTATTATCACTGCTCCTGTCAGCATCAGAATGTTACGGCTCATCTATGTAAGTTATATGTATTTAGAAATGCACACTTCCAATACTGATTAGTTGAATGACATTAAAGGTTGCTGTAAAGTTGGTTTTATTTATATAGTACCAGTCATTATACACAATTATCTCAAGGCACAAATTCAAGTAGGAGCCGTTAAAAGTACAATATGGAGAGGAAATCCAAGAAATCCTCCAGTGGGAAGGAAAACCTCTTTTACAGAAGGAGAAAACTCAGACAGAACTGGGCTCTGGGTAGGCAGCCATCTGTCTGGACCAGTCTGGGTCAGTGGAAAGAGGAGATAGAATAACAAACGACACAAACACTGGAAAATACTGGGCAAGTTGGAGTCCAGAACCACACATCAGTTTGAACTCTGGAGCTGGAGCAGCATGGTGGAAAAGCGGAGTTGGAGAGGTTGGAGGATGGACCTGAGCAGGACCTGATAATGGACCATGTATGGATCCAAGTTATTATTCCAAGAATGACCGGCTTCCGCGACTCGCCCTGGAGAACCTCTGGGCGGCCAGTTCCTTCACACTGCGGGTTCGAGTTTGAGGCCGGGAGGAGCTCCAGCGGAGGAGTTTTCCCCATCCTTCCTCCGTGTCTTTTCCGCGCCAGAGCTGTTGCGAGCGAGACCAAGACACCTCGTCTTCCCCAGGGGTTCACAAGACGGACCTGCCCGCGCTTCCATGTACTCCCGGTCCTGCTCTGAAAAATCAATCTCATCCACTATTAATCGATTATGCAAAATTAAAACGAAATCAATCTAAGACTGATTAAATCATTTTTTTTTTTTTTTACCCAGCCCTAATTTGAACCCTGCAGGTGCTGCAAAGCTTAAATGCAAAGATTAATTTTGGCAAAAATCAAGTGGATTTCTACAACCTGTTGTAGTTCCTTTTTAATTTGTTGCTTTTTATAACTAGTTACGTCACAACATTTGCACATACACTACAAACAAAAAGTTAAGGATATTTCTTTTTTTTGGTCTTTTTTTTTTTGGGCATTTTTGCCATTTGTAAATAAAACTATGTCTGGTCATTGAAAAATTTGTTTCATTTCACACACAAAAGTAAAAAGTGCTCTGCAAGAATCCCAGCTGAAAAAAATTGCCCAAAAATTTAAAATATCCTTAACTTTTTGTTTGTAGTGTATAAGGTTAAGAGCAGCAGTTGTAGTCCATACAGAAAATATGTCCATACTTGAGCCAATTACCTAAAATGTTCAGTTGTTGGTTGTATTAACGAACACCAGTGGCTGAACGGGACAGAGCAGCACAGTCAACAACCTGGAGGGGGTGGGGCCTGAGGGGGCTCATTTGCATTTAAAGGGCCAGCGATCAAAATGATCTTTCTGGTGTCATTACTCAGAAACAGGGTTGAGGACAGACCTGTGGAGTTGAATTATTGAAGAATTCAGACCCAAGCAGAGCATTTACAGTTTATGTAGACCACAGGGAAATGTTTGAAAATGCATAATTCCATTAAAAAAAAGCAAAATATCACTCGTTTAATAAAAGTTTGAGCTAAAAGTCCAAAGTTTGTGCTAAACCCCAGGTGAAAAAAACAGTAATTTGAGAACCTTATGTCTCGCTGCTGATCTCTGCCTGCAGTGCTTAGCTTTTCTGTCAGTCACGGTTAATTTGAGAATGACGAATTAATTGGCCTGAGTCGTAGGTCTGTTGTGTATTTGCATTGGTGGTGGACATTGATCTGCTGTGGAAATTGCTTTGAGAGCTTCCTGTCATCAGCACCACTGACCAGAGAAAAGATCAAGTGACCCACGAGAATCATGCATCGAGTGTCTTCTGCTTCAGATGGCAGAGTAATGAGGGAAAACACATGTGGTATGCATGATGTCGAGGAAAAAAAGGGTCCTCGCATGCAGATAGTTTTTTTTACATTAATTCTACCAAATAAATTGTAATATTACTGATAGCATTTCAGTAACAACTATACTAACCTAGAATGAAAACACCTTCTCAGCTAGTACTGATTAAGCAAAATCAAACAGTTATATTGTGCTTCAATCCAGCCTCATTCACTGTAAAGCCGCTCTCATTTACATATTTTTTCTTTATTGCTGCCAGACAGCTGAACACTTGTGAAAAAAAAAAGAAATATTTAATCACTGCATGTAAAGACTACTTGTTAACCAGCAGCTTCTTCTAAGCCATTTCAAGCTGTTGTGCTGTAGCGACAAAAATCTTTGTTTTATAACAGCACGCATATCAACATAAACACATAAAATTCCAGCTTCATTTAAGCAGAAATGATAGATTGTGTCTGTTGTGAGTGACACTGGGCAACTCATATCAGCATTAAACTAAATACTGAAAACACTAAAACAGCAAGTGTAATTTGGATAACAGTAAAATATAACAACAGAATATTAGCTGGTCTTTAAAAATGAAACATTGCCTAGAACCAGCTGCCTCTAAGGCTCAGACTATGGCAGTCAAAATATTGAGGTTTGAGTTGATGATTAATTTTCATACAAACAACTCACAATAATTACACATATTGTTGCTTTTCTTAATTTTTATCCATAAACTGTTGCTGAAGTCTAATATGAGCAGAGATACACACCTTCAAGTTATGATGAAGAGCTGGTTATTAGTGCAGATATCTGAAATGTATAAAATAATTGTCTGTTAGATTAAAAAAAAAAACAAAAAAACAAAAACATAGCAGATATAACATGACTTAAATTCTTTGTTTTATTGCTGGTTTTGTTCTCTGTGCCGTGTCCTTGAGAGCCAAGAAAGGCACCTATAAATAAAATATATTATTATTATTATTATTATTATTATTGTTATTATTAAATTGTAAAGCACATTAATTGAGAACCGGTTCTTTTTGAGAACCAGTGCACAGCAGCTCAATTCCTTGGAATCGTTTGCCTGCCTGCTCAACAATTCTGCTTATCGATTCCACCTTCGTTGCGCATGCGTGATGATGTCACATGCACGCTGCATTGTTTTGTTTGAGAACATAGCCAACATGGTGATGAGGCAGAAACGCTCCAAAGTATGACGATATTTCACGCGAAAAGACGGCACCAGGGCCACTTGTAACACTTGAAAGCTCCCATTTCTTCAAAGGGGGAAATCCCTCCAACATGCTCAAACATTTGTCCACACAGCATGCAGTTCATTTGCAGGAATGTCATGTGTTTGACACGCTACGTCATGATACTTGTGAATCTAGCGGCAGAGCAAATGCCAGGTGGTGATCCGGGCCCGGTTCTGGTGAGGACAACAAATGTCCTGCCCCCTCAAATAAAAGCTTCCGAAGGTAGGGGAAAGGAACATGTGGTGCACAACAGCGGGAGACAAGAGGAACAAGAAAAGCACTTGAAGAGCGCAGACCTCCACCACGGCAGATCAGTGGGCCCCCCGTGCCCCCCTCCCCACCCCTGATAACCACCAAAATTTAATAATTTCTTCCTTGTGCCAGTATCAACATTTCCTGAAAATTTCATGAAAATCCATCCATAACTTTTTGAGTTATCTTGCTAACAAACAAACAAACAAACACACAAACATGCACGCACACAAACACACAAAGCAAAGCAATCACAGTGCCTCCTGGCGGAGGTAATTAGTAAAGTGTCTTAAATTTCAGTCTCACCATACAGTGAAACTGAAACAAACAGTTAATGCAAACACACCCATTTGTACTCTTTTATTCCCTCACCCAATGAGAATCGATAAGAGAATCGATAAGGAATCGGATCAATAAGCAAATTGATACTGGAATCAGAATCGTTAAATTCTTTTTGATACCCGTCGATACACATTACCACAATACTCAGCCAAGTTAGAGTCAAACTAATCCAAAGTGGGACCAACTGTCCACTGAACGCATAGTAGAAGAAGAATGTGTCACAAAGAGATGATGTTACTGAAATCACTTGTCGGACAATGGAACGTCGTCAAAATAATGAAATATTTCTCCTCTGCTCTTGGCTTCACCCAGCCATTTTTATTCAGGTGTATCGAAAAGATTTTAAAGGTAACTGTATTTGCTCAGATAAAAACCACAAGTCAGGTAAAAGCTGTGAATCTAATACTAGCTGTTGTCAAGGTCAGCATGAACAAATAAAAGGCAGATCTTAACAACATCCACAGACAAGCACTGGTGTCTGTGCTGCCAGCTGAACACAATGTGTACTTCTACAGGTCTGATGTAATGCACTCAACAATACAATTCATCTGTTGGTCCATACCACTCATCTCTCAAGTGGTTATGTTCTGATTTCAGTCACTGCAGGTGTGTGTCTTTATTAGCAAAATTGTCATTTGTAGACAGGTGTCAGGAAGACGTTTATACATTTAAAGCGATGAATGATTTCTATCCATTAAAAGTAAAATTTTACTTTGTAACAGCTAAGAAAGTGTTGCATTTATAGAAAACCACATTTCATGACTTTTAACATAGCAAATGTAAATAAAGGCCAGGTACTGTCTGTAGTTGAAGTAAATAAAGGCATGGTACCATCTGTAGCTGAAGTAAATAAAGGCCAGGTACCTTCTGTAGCTGAAGTAAATAAAGGCCTGGTATCGTGTGTAGCTGAAGTAAATAAAGGCCTGGTAGCGTCTGTAGCTGAAGTAAATAAAGGCCTGGTACCATCTGTAGCTGAAGTAAATAAAGGGCTGGTACCCTCTGTAGCTGAAGTAAATAAAGGCCTGGTACCGTCTGTAGCTGAAGTAAATAAAGGCTTGGTACCATCTATAGCTGACTTAAATAAAGGCCTGGTACCATCTGTTGTTGAAGAAAATAAAGGCCTGGTACCATCTATAGCTGACTTAAATAAAGGCCTGGTACCATCTGTTGTTGAAGAAAATAAAGGCCTGGTACCATCTATAGCTGACTTAAATAAAGGCCTGGTACCGTCCGTAGCTGAAGTAAATAAAGGCCCGGTACCTTCTGTAGTTAAAGTAAATAAAGGCCTGGTACTGTCTGTCGCTGAAATAAATAAAGGCCTGGTACCATCTGTAGTTAAAGTAAATAAAGGCCTAGTACCATCTGTAGTTGAAGTAAATAAAAGCCTGGTACCGTCTGTAGCTGAAGCAAATAAAGGCCTGGTATCATCTATAGCTGACTTAAATAAAGGCCTGGTACCATCTGTAGTTGAAGTAAATAAAGGCCTGGTACTTTCTGTAGTTGAAGTAAATAAAGGCCTAGTACTTTTTGTAGTTGAAGTAAATAAAGGCCTGGTACCTTCTGTAGTTAAAGTAAATAAAGGCCTAGTACTGTCTGTAGGTGAAGTAAATAAAGGCCTGGTACCATCTATTGCTGACTTAAATAAAGGCCTGGCACCATCTGTAGTGGAAGTAAATAAAGCCCTGGTACTTTCTGTAGTTAAAGTAAATAAAGGCCTGGTACCGTCTGTAGCTGAAGTAAATAAAGGCCTGGTACCATCTGTAGTGGAAGTAAATAAAGCCCTGGTACTTTCTGTAGTTAAAGTAAATAAAGGCCTGGTACCGTCTGTAGCTGAAGTAAATAAAGGCCTGGTACCATCTGCAAAAGATCAAGGCAACACTTTACGAAAAATATAACATAGCAGATAATTAGACAATTTGCTTTGTAGATAAATATAAATTTGTGTTTTTTGCAAAAGCAGGTGCAGATCAGAATTATTTTGCAATATTTTTTTTTATGTTTGCATGACTTTTTCATATCATTTTAATGGGCAAAAAAGTGATAAGCATTAAAAAACCAAAATCCATCCTGTCCTAAAATCATGCGACACCGAACATTTAACATGCACACACATATATTACAGGTCGTCAGATTTAGAGACGATTACATAAGTATGACTGAGCTGGTATGACGGATGTAGGCACAGATTAACAGTGGCTCTATTGTGTTCGTATTTGTGTTCCTGTCCCTGTTGTGTTAAAACAAATTGAGGCTCGTTCTTCTGCTACCGAAACAATGACAAATGAAAACGAACGACAAACAATGATTTGCTTTAAAGTGCACGGAGCCTAAACTATTAATTCATAATCTATCAAATGAGGCCACATTGCTGCTGTACTCCTGTCAGTGTAATTAAATGCAAATTGCAAAGCCAAGCATTTAATGTGTAATAGGTTGAAACGATCCCTCATAACATCAGCATATGCGGCTGTTAATGTAGCTTGAAGATCCTCGGTGTTATGCTTAATGGGCACAAATTGAAATGAATGTACAAGATCTTATCACTTGGATCGGCTGGAATACTTATTAAGTAATCAGTAGCTATTTCACTATCTGGGTAGTCCCAGGTTTGTCAGTGAAAAGCAATTCATTAGTTCAGATCTGCAAGTTTTTTGTTTTTTTTTTTTCATCCCCCTTCCCTTTAGTTGGAGTTCAGAGAGTCTGCCCGACTGCATATCTCATCACATTTTCCCTTAATTAGCTGTTTAATTACAGCAAGTGCCACTGACTCTGGCAGTTGATATACCACATTAAGAAGTGATTTTTGGGATTGATAACATACTCTTATGTAATACTCTGATCTGTTTTAGTGATGGCACTGAGGCTCAAATGGACGTGTTGTCAATTTAATCAGCAGACGTCAGAGGGCATTCAAGGTCTCGGCCTTGAATTTGTAGGTTCTTGCGAGGTTCACTGACAGGATAGCGTATGGGTCAGGATGTAACAGAGGGACTTTTTGAGTTACCTTTACAGGGTAACAAGTTTATACTTCTTCCTACTAAGGTTATACAGGGTGGGGAAGCAAAATTTACAATGAACATTTAGTTGTTTTTTCTCAGCAGGCACTACGTCAATTGTTTTGAAACCAAACATATATTGATGTCATAATCATACCTAACACTATTATCCATACCTTTTCACAAACTTTTGCCCATATGAGTAATCAGGAAAGCAAACGTCAAAGAGTGTGTGATTTGCTGAATGCACTCGTCACACCAAAGGAGATTTCAAAAATAGTTGGAGTGTCCATAAAGACTGTTTATAATGGAAAGAAGAGAATGACTATGAGCAAAACTATTACGAGAAAGTCTGGAAGTGGAGGAAGCAACAAAAACGTACCAAAGCTTTTATTAAAGCTCTCAAATCCAAAATCCTAAAGGATCCAACCAAATCCATGAGAAAAATGGCGATTGAACTTGAGGTAGACAACAAGACCGTTAGAAATGCAGTAAAATATGATTTGAAGTTAAAATCTTACACAAGAACACCAAAACACTTGTTGACAACAGCAACAAATCCAACTTCAGCAATTTTTGGGAATCATGTTTATGGCCGCCTTCTAGCCCAGATCTAAACCCTCTGGATTCTGCTATTTGGGGCGTTTTAGAACATGCTACCAATAGAACATCACACAGCAATGTCGACTTTCTTAAAGATACTATTAAAGAAGAGTGGGAGAAGTTGTCACCCGAATATTTGAGGAACACTTGCGTAAGTTTCAGGAAGCGTGTGAAGGCAGTTATTGAGAAAGAAGGAAGACACATAGAATAAAAACATTTTCTATTATGTAAATTTTCTTGTGACAAATAATTTCTCCTGACTTTCAATAAACTAATTGGTCATACACTGTCTTTCAATCCCTGCCTCAAAATATTGTAAATTTTGCTTCCCCACCCTGTAATAGTTGTGGATTTTTCATTATTGTTTAGTTTTATTTAGTTTTGACATTTTTTCCTTTCAGTTTGTTTCAATTAGTTTTTAGAGCAGGTTTGCTAGTTTTTAGTAGTTTCCGTTATTTTCTAAATGCTTAGTTTTAGTGTGAGTTTAGTTTTTTCATATCTTTTATTTTCTTTGCTGTCATATTCAAATAAATCCCAGACAGGACTCTGCTGCTTTCTCCCAAATTTAGTCTCCACGTTTCCAGGTAGAGTGGGGACCAGAAGACAACTCTAAACGACAAGTGACGATAAATGACGGACCGCTAAATATCATATGGCGCCAGCAGCTAAAATTGCTCGGCGGAAATAACTCGCTTTTGTATCAATCCGACATTGACAAAGACGAAAACGAAGGGAATTTTATCCAGAATTTTTATCCGTTTTAGTTAGTTTTGTAAGCACACAATACCGTTTCAGTTAGTTATCGTTTTTTTTTTCTTTTAACTATAGTTTTTATTTATTTCAGTTGACGAAAATGTTTTTACAATTCTAGTTTTTGTCATTTCGTTAGTTTTCGTTAACGATGATAACCTTGCTTCCTACTCCTTTTCGACCATGCAAAATTCAGACTTGTATGTGCTTGAGGATAGATTCTGTTCATTTAAATGTTGTTTTGTTTTTGTCTTAATTTGCTTCGTTTTGTTTTGTTCTTTGCATGCTCGAAATGAAATAAGTAAATAAATAAATGAATAAATAAACATAGTTGACAGGTATAGTTGACATTTTTGCTGTTTTCAGGTCTAAAATCAACATAACCATAACACCACATGGCATTTTTATAGAAAAATGCCTCTAAATATCATACATACAGTTGAGTAAAATTGAAATTGAAAGTTAGTTATAAAGATATTGTAGTAACCGTGTCGACATAAGAGTGCAATAAATACACACTTGACTCACACACTACTTTATATTCAATAACTAAGAAATGAATGCATGATTTATTTTTGGTTTGTACAGTAATCACCGCACACAGAACAACCACAATAAACACAAAAACAAAAAAAGGAATAGGATAGAAGCAAAAGCTTATTTTTTTGCCTATCCTTTTCACCTAACGGACCGTTTTACATTAAATTAAATGTGCACATCATTGAGGATTGGCATTATAACAAAAGAATCAATAACAAAACACATCTACCATCTCCACTTAATGTTCCTGAATGATCTTATACTTAAGACATTTTTTAGAGAGGAGACAGAACATATGTTGGAGTCTTGCCAGTGTTTTCTTCAGGAGGAAATGACATCATGTGGAGCAGGTCATGGGATTTGGAATTAACACACTTCCTTCAGAGGTGTTTTTGTAATGGGTAACTTAGTTGAAAGTGATTTCTCAGACAGATAAAATTTGTTATTTTCCATATAAAATTTGATATTTTGGCAAAAAAGAAATATCTGAGAATACAATCAAGAACACAATCAAAACAATTGTTGAATGAGCTCATTTTATTATTGTTTAGCTAATTAGAAGGTGGTTGTTATCAAATTCAGACGGTTATTTAGTTGACATTTTAGTATATCTAGTCATTTATTAATTATTTGTAATAGTCTAAGTGATTGTTTCCATAATTAAATAATTATGGAATTTTTCAAGACATGATCATAATGAACATAAAATACCTTGAGAGGTGTTTGTGTAATGGGTAACTTAGTGGAAAGTGATCTCTCGAACACAGATACAATTTGTTATTTTCCATATAAAATTTGATATATTGCCAAAAAAGAAATACCTGTCATGATTATCTCTACTAAATAAAAAAACACAATCAAAATTTTTGAATAAGATCCTTTTATTATTGTTTAACTAATTAGAAAGGGGTTGTCATTAAATTCAGAGGGTTATTTAGTTGACATTTTAATATATGTAGTCATTTATTAATTATTTATGAATATGTAATTGTTTCTGTAATTAAATGATTATGGAATTTTTAAAGACATGACCATAATGAACATAAAAAACATCATTTTTTTTTTTTTACTTTTTTTTTTTTTTTATTCAAATTTTTATTCAGAACAGTCTCACAAGATAACACACAGGACGTCAATGGCACAAAGCACACTTTTATGCAAAGAAAAAAGGTTACCAATAATGCTCACTGAAAGAAAAAAAAAAATTAATATAGATAAAGTAAATAAGTGAGTAAAAAATGGATAATAATTATATTAACAAGCTTGTACACATAGCCAATCACACCTCTTTTTTTTTTTTTTTTTTTTTTTTTACTTTTAATGAAGATGTATGCCAGATATATGGACTTCAGATGGCCCTCATTTATATATTGACCCATATGCCATATGCCACTGCTGAAAATACAGGCAGGTCTATTTTAGGGGCGCCAAGGACAAATTAATATGTCTGAGACCATCCAGCGTCTGTAGCTACACAGAGCCCCCACTTGGAGTTGTCACCACGGCCCCTTGATTTGTCTCATCTGGAGCTGTTGGGCTGGTTCCAGCTGCAACACCAAATCACTAAATCAATCTAATCAGCCAATCTGCTGTTGAGCACCGCTCTGCTGCATATGCCCCCCCCGCTTCCCGTTTTCCTTTAGCTCTACCTGCTACTCTGTCTAAAATCATACATGCTGCAAAAGGAGGAAGAAAGTCTGAAATAGAAACCTGGAGCTTTGTTTTTTGTTTTTTTTTCCCATTGAGCTGTGAAAATCTAATCAAGACTGAAGAGCTAACTTTGAACCTAATCGTGCCTTATTTGTTAGATGAAAAGCTGTTTCTTTAGAGTCTCCTTCATCAAGTATCACTTTTCTTGTTAGCATGTGTTTACCCCGCCCCCCCCCCCCCCCCCCCCCCCCTTTTTTTTTTTAAACTTCTATTTTCTTCCCCTTTGACAGTGAATTAGCTCGGGGCGTGTGTATGCCATTTGCACACTGACGGGGTATTGTTCAGATGATTTCAAGGGCATATTGAATTCATGAAATGCACCTGAGTACATTCAGAAAGTTTTCTGCAAAACAAAGACAGTTTAATCCTGTTCATGCCTTCTGGTTAATTGCTCAGTTTAACAAAGAAGCTGAACAGTGGAGTCTGCATCAGAGTTATCATAGTTTTGACATTTTCATTCTCATTTCATTCACTTCATTTAGTCTTTCAGTTCGGTTTTCAGTCCCAGGTTACATTTTGTTCTATGAATGTGTAAGTAATGAATTTTTTGGTATTATGTGGAAAGTGTTAATTCATAAAAGCTGAAGGTAGTCTGATGAAAGCACTGTTGCTCACTGAGTCATAATGGCAATACCAGCCTGTGGAATAATATATTCACAAAGGACTAATTTATTGGCCAAGATTTCAAAGGACTTGGGGTGATCTAATTGTGGAAAAAAAAAAAAAAAATAAATTAAAAAATAATATAACCTTTGTTATCTTGTAATATTTTGGATTATTGGTAGTAATTTAATTTTTTTTTCATGCCACATTAAGTTTTTATGTTTGATTTGGCATTTAAAAATGAGTAACCTGTGACTTTTCCTTAATAACCAAGTAGTTAGAAACTGCTCACATTAATCGCAGTGTGACTTTTTGTCCAAATCGTGCAACACTAGATAAAGAATAAAAAGAAAAACTATGTAATTATAGGATAGACAAACCATTTCATTACCCACTGGTTTCTAAATTGTTATTTTGAGGCCAGTTGTCCATCGTCATGTTAGCTTTTTGGAGCCAGATGTTACCATATTTGGACAAAAGGGGCTGAACTACAGGAGCCCTTGGGATGCAAGATAAGATAAGATGAGATAAGTTAAGATCTGATCTTAATTGTCCCACAACGGGGGAAGTGTGCTTTTTGCAGCAGCAGGACAATACAGAACAGAGTAACGTGCACTCACAGCAAACAAATGGATAAGAGAGATTTAAAAAAAAAAAAAAAGAATGAATTAAAAAACATACAATTTAAAATGTCAGTCACTTATATACATCATGCATGGGGAGAAAGCAGGAGCTATTGCAATCAGCTTCTGTTTGAGCCTGACCCGGAGGTAAAGGACTTAGCTAATTCTCAGTGCTAGCATACAGACTTAATAAAATTTAAACATACTGTAAAAAAAAACAAAAACATTTTTACAGTGTAGTTACTGGAACCTATTAACCATAACTACTATCAAGATGTCAGGTGTTTCATTAAATTAAACTGAAACTCCAAAAAGTCAAAGGTGGTTCACCAGATCACTTATTAGAGCCTTCAGAAATTGGATGAAACTGGAATGAGTCCTGAAATAATATATTAAATTAGTATTTTTACCCCGCCCCTCGAAGGGGAGGCAAGGGTATTGTTTTTGGTTTGGTTTGTTTGTTTGTTAACACTCTAGCTGCAAAACTATTGGTTGAATTCATACTAAAGTTGGTTTACAGATTGCCAGTGACCCAGAATAGATCTCATTATATTATTGGAACAGTAGGTCAAAGTTCTATTTTTTAATGAATTTTTAAAATCTTTTTTTTCCCCTTTACCGATAATGGGCAAAATTTCAAATGTTTGTGGCAGCAAAACTATTGGTTGAATTCATACCAGATTGACTTTATAGACTGCCAGTGATGCAGAATGAATCTCATTACATTTTGGGAACAGTGGATCAAAGTTCAAATTTTTTGTGAATTTTTAAAATCTTTTTTTTTTTCTCCCATTTACTTATAATGGGTGAAATTTCAAATGTCTGTAGCAGCAAAACAAATGGTTTAATTCATACTAGATTGACTTCATAGATTGCCAGCGACCCAGAACGAATCTCATTACATTTTGGGAACAGTAGATCAAAGTTCAAATGTTTTATGAATTTCTAAAATCTTTTTTTTTTTCTCCCATTTACTTATAATGGGCAAAATTTCAAATGTCTGTAGCAGCAAAACTATTGGTTGAATTCATACCAAATTTGGTTTATAGATTGCCAGCGACCCAGAACGAATCTCATTACATTTTGGGAACAGTAGATAAAAGTTCAAATTTTTTATGAATTTTTAAAATCTTTTTTTTTCCTTATTTACTTTTAATGGGCAAAATTTCAAATGTATGTTGCAGTAAAACTATTGGTTGACTTCATACCAAATTTGGTTTAAAGTTTGCCAGTGACCCAGAACGAATCTCATTACATTTTTGGAACAGTAGATCAAAGTTAAAATTTTTAATGAATTTTTAAAATCTTCCCATTTACTTATAATGGCCTAAATCTGTGCGAGGGGCGGGGTTTGTTGTGCCTGGCACCACATGTTAAAGTAAGTTCAGTGTAAATCTATGGGAGCCAGGGCTTTTTTAGATCGACATCTAGTGGTATTACAATTTCAGATACTTCAATGTGCAAAGCTATTCTACCTTTGTATACCCCGAACCATTAAGTTTGTGTAATTTATGTTGCATCATTCATTGTTTAGTCTCAATTAAAACTATGATCAACTTGCACAATTTATTTATCTTTATTATTTTCTTGGCTTTGTCTGCACCATTCTGACATGCTGAATTTGACTGATCCTACATCATCATCTCAGCATGTTTTTCTTGGCCCACGAACCTTAATTACCCAAAGTGAGCAACGATATATCTCCTAAATCAAGCTTTTCCATCCAGCCGTGGTGTCATCTGAACAGTTAAAGCTGATTACTGGCATTTGCATGTTGCTCGTCTTTCTCACTCACTGACTCTCTCCCTCAAACGTGCGAGGCTCACGTTACTCAAAGAAAAACCACAGCCTATTTCATCTGAGCTGTCCTGGTGTTTGGTCTTCCAGTCTGAGAATCATTAGAACTGAAAGGAGGAGGACTCAGATTCAGATCTTGAGGCTGCGTCAGAAGGAATTGCAAGCATTTCATCTCTGAGTGAGACTTGGTTTGATTAGAGTAAACGTCTGAAAATGAAAAGAAACGCCTTAAATGACTGTGTCTGATTACCTCCAAGTTCACCTACATCCAATCTGGTTTCACGGTAGCACCTATCAGCCTGTGTAATTTGGAATAATATTCGATTAATTCAGAGTAAGGGCTAATAGCGGGAGATCTGAGTCACCGCATTGCATTAATATTATTTGGACTTCATGCCATGTATGTTTAATACAAAACAGCAGACACCTATTGTTGGGATTCTACTTACAAATCTGACTCCAATTCTCTCTCCCCCGTGTTCGTTACATTGGTTATTACCTTGATTATAAAACAGAACTGAAAATGGATTTAAGAATAACAAGGAATCAATCATTTAAAGGTAGGGTAACACAAAAATAAACAATTTTAGTCACCTGTGGGATGGACAGGACTGAAAAAACACCATCCAATCATTTTAACCGGCCCATCGAAATGCTTGAATGGTGATATGTCCGTCAAACTCAACTGCCATTTGCCCCCCCCACCCCCACCCCTCTGCGCGAACCCCTCTTCGTGCATGAATCGCGCATTCTCAGAGGCTTGGAGCACTTGTTCGGGAGACGAAGCCAGAGCCAGAGCTTGGCTATATTAGCTATATTAGGATGTAATGTGGGAACTTAACTACAGCTTCTATGAAAAAAACGAAGCCGTCGTAGTGAATTTTACTAACAAAAAATACTGGTATAGTACATTAAAACGATGGCTAACAGTGCACAAAACAATCTCTCTTTTGATCTCAACTGCTACTTCCTACTGTCTTCTTCGATTCGAACCTGGACCCTCCTCACAACTGAAACGTACAACAAGAAACGCCCCCTTGTGGTCAAATGTGAACATCACATACCAGGAACAAATGACCATGTGTAGAAGCGACTTACTTTTAACTGTATTTTTAATACTAATATATTTAAACTATCCAAATGTAAATCATGAAATATAACTTATAAATCAATAATAACGCACAAAGGATACAACATGTAAAGTTCACTGGCAAGCTGTTTTGTCACTAGCATAAATCACAAGGGAATGTAACGTTAGCCAGCTAGGTATGAACTGGGGTGGTTCTGCCAACACACATAATAGTGAAATGCACAGATTGAATGAATGAATGAATTAATGTTTATTTCAGTTAAAAAAACACATACATATTAAAAAAAACAACAACAAACAAACATAAAATTAACACAATTTGTAACTGAAAAAGGAAGAAGCTGAAGCCAGAGGCTTATTTCTGCTTCTCCTATTCCCATCCTTACTCCAAGTCCACACCTGAAGTTGCAGCAGATTAGTACTTAAACACAAATTATACTACATTCGGTGTTATAAGTCACTTTGTAATCATATTACTTTCATAGCCCTTAAGAATTTGACAAATTAAAGTCTTTTTGAAACTCGACAGTGAGCTACACAATTTCACTTCATCCTTCAGTTCGTTCCATAGTTTGACACCAATAACAGAAACACAGTGATATTTAACGTTTGTGGTAGTGGTCATTTGTTATTCCATGCCATTTGTCATTCGGATTAGGGAAGCCCACAGATTACAGCGTTCAAAGCAAACTTTAGTGGGCTGCTAGCCTGACACATCAGTCTTACTGCAATCAGCTGTTCTTACTTGCCCGAAATGACTTTTGTCACAACCCGGCTCTGAGGTGGTGACCAGAATGGAGACGGAGGTGGTGAAAAAGTAACAAAGATTTATTAAATAAATTAATAATAACAAAAACACAGAATGCTGCAGAAACGCCAGCCAGGAGGAGCAAAGCAGGGCAGAGCAGGACCAGACCAGACAGCCAGCAGCACCGAGACCAGACAGAGAGCGTGTAGACCAGGCCGGACCAGAGAGAGACAACCAGAGAGCCCGAGAACCAGAGAGCCAATGATCGTCACGGACGAGCTACTTATATAGTCAGGCCTGGACCGCCACAGGTGTCACTAATTACGCCATCGCCATCTGCAGCAGAAACTGACAGCGCCCCTAGTGCCCGGAAGGTGCGGGGCCGTCACACCCCCCCCCCAAAAAGAAAGGGCCTCTCTTCAAGAGGACCGTCTGAAAAAAAAAATAGGGTAAACAAAATATTCAAAACATTCACACATTAATTTCGATTTTATGCTTACCCAAGTCTCTTAACCAGCACCAGCCTATCATCCCTATCCGGCCACCCAGCAACTCCGGCGCCTGGAGAAGCACTTTAAGAGTGAGAGGAAAGGATGGAAGCAAGCAGGTTAGGAGAGATGGGGGAATGAAATAAAAAAAAATCAGGCTCGAGACAGAGCATCCGCCATAACATTTTCAGAGCCCCTAACGTGGCGAATGTCTAAGCTATACGCCTGTAAAAACAGGAACCACCGCATCAGCCTACGGTTCGGACAGATCAAAGAGTTCAAGAATGTGATTGGGTTATGATCAGTGTAAATGATCAGTGGGACACTACAGTCCAGATAGACTTCAAAATGCTGGAGAGCCCACACCAGAGCCAGAGTTTCTTTCTCTATGACTGAATAATTTATCTGGTACCCATTGAACTTCTTTGAAAAGAAACTAACAGGATGGTCAATGCCATCACTTCCTGTCTGAAGCAGCACAGCACCTGCTCCGACGTCACTCGCATCCACGTGCAGCTGAAAGGGCTGATCCAAACGGGGAGCTGCGAGGACCGGAGGAGAACACAGAACAGTCTTTATGCTGTCGAAAGCCTGCTGACAGGAGTTAGACCAGAAGAATTTTGCCCTCGCCTTTAACAGGTCTGTCAAGGGAGCAACTATGGTGGAAAAGTTTTTACAAAAACAACGGTAATAACCGACTAACCCAAGGAAACGCATAAGTTCCTTTTTGGTGGTCGGCACAGGATAGTGGGAAATAGCCTTCACCTGGTGACCCAGTGAAAGATTATTATTATTATTATTCAGCGTTTCAGAATTTTTCAGTCTGCCACACAACATACTTTCATCTGGTGACCGGACTTCATCATTCTGTACCACAGGTGTGACATTTACTGAACACACATCAGCGGCAGCAACAGCAAGCACAGGTGTTGCGTCCTGCTGTTGCGCACTCCCCCCGCCCTCAAAAGACTGGAACTCACGGGGGTGGTACGGCTTCAGCAGGTTAACATGACACAGCTGTTTTTTGTTCCTGCGTCCCGGAGTGGACAGCAAATAACTGACATCTGAAGTCCGCTGCAAAACTGAAAATGGACCCTGAAATTTAGCCTGGAACGGTGAGTTCACCAGCGGTAATAAAGCCACAACCTGATCACCAGGAGAAAATACCCGAATTTCAGATTTCCTGTCATATAATCTTTTCATTTTACTTTGTGCACAGGCTAGATTTCCCTTAGCCATCTCCACAGCCAAAACTAAACGACGTCGAAACCCCTGCACATAATCAACTAGACACTGAGGAGGTTCAGACGGAACCACAGAGTCACGGAGGAGAGTCAATGGACTGCGAACTGCGTGACCAAACACCAGGTCATTCGGACTGAAGCCAGTGCTCTCCTGCACCACCCCTCTGGCAGCCAACAATAACCACGGCAACCCCTCATCCCAGTCCTGATCCAATTCTACGCAATAACTGCGCAACAGAGACTTAAGGGTTTGATGGAATCGTTCTAATGCACCTTGGCTCTGTGCATGATATGCAGAAGCTTTATTATGTTTCACGCCTAGCTGTTGAAGAACCTGTGAAAATAAATTGGAGGAGAAATTTGTACCCTGGTCACTCTGAATTATTTTAGGTATTCCAAACACTGAAATAAACTGTGTTAAGGCTTTAACCACAGCCTTCGCTGTTATTGTGCGAAGTGGATAAGCAGCTGGATACCTCGTCGTCTGACACATGACGGTGAGTAAATAACAGTTACCTGATTTGGAACGTGGTAATGGGCCAACACAATCAATAATCAGGTGCTCAAAAGGTTGAGCTGCAACTGGAATCGGAGCCAAAGGAGCTGGTTTAATGGTTTGATTTGGTTTACCTGTAATTTGACAGGTGTGACATGATTTGATGTAGTTTGACACATCCTTTTTCATACGGGGCCAAAAAAAATACTTAAGAATGTAAGTATAAGTTTTATGAACCCCTAAATGTCCTGACTGATCATGAGAAGTCCTAAGCACCTCCTCCCTGAATTTTGAGGGAACAACAACTTGAAACACCGGTTCACCAAAGAAACTGTCACAGTGAGGCGTCCATTTACGCACCAACAGGTCATCCAGCAGTAAATAACACTGAGCCGCACTGTTACCTTCAGTAGCTGATAGCACCTTATGCACAAGCTCACAGAGAGTCTGATCAGCACGTTGTTCTGCGATCAGCTCACTACGGGAAACGGACAGAAGTGAGTCAGGCACAGATAAAGCACATGTGTCACGGACATCCTCACAATGCTCCGCCTCAGACTGATTTTTACTCTGAGCGCGAGTAATCACACATGCCGGGTACACATCAGATTCGTCCTGGACTGACTGTTCAGGCATTTTGGGGACAGATGGAGAAAACGTCACAACCGGGGAAAGCGGAGTATCAACCCATACACTGCTACCAGCCAGGTCATTACCCAGGATAACATGCACTCCGGGAACAGGCAGGGCAGGACGCACCCCCATAACCACCTCACCTGTCACCAGCCCACAACTAAGATGGAGTTTATGAATGGGAGCAGGTACGACCGTCAAACCCATTCCTCGGACCAGAACGAAATCTCCAGTTGCTGTGCTGACAGAAAACGGTAACACAGAACCCAGAATAAAAGAGTGGAATGCACCTGTGTCACGCAGGATTTTCACTGGAGTGGAAACATCAGCGCCCACCAAAGACACATGACCATCTGAAATGAACGCAGAAAAATCAGATTGCGCCAAACCACAATCATTCACAGATTTAACGTCGCTACAGGGCACACAAGAATTAGTCTGAACAGGATTGATTTTGACTCCACAAGTGTCCACAGAAACAGAGTGTGTCACAGGAGCAGCCAGAACCACAGGCTTAACCTGCACATTCTTACCAGATCTGCGTGGACATTCTGCTTTCCAATGGCCCCTGCCTCTGCAATAATTACATACCTTAGAGTTAGTTGGAAAACGGGGTGATGCGTCCTGTTTCCAGGATCCAGACCCAGCCTCCCGTTGTCTACCAGACGAACGGAACCCGCTGTCCTCAGGGTCTACACCACCATTAAACTGACGGCCTCTGTGCGTCAGCACGTACTCATCTGCGAGCGCAGCCGCTTCGGTCACAGTTTTCACTTTGCGCTCGTCAATATGAACAGCTATGTGTGGAGGAACGGTGTTTTTAAATTGCTCCAAAACTATCAAGTCACACAGTGCTTCATAAGACTCAACACCCAATGACAAACACCAGCGATTAAAGTGTGTAATTAAGTCTCTAGCAAACTCCATATGAGTCTGCCCACTGTGTTTCTGCCAGGTGCGGAACCGCTGACGGTATGCCTCAGGCACCAGCTCATACGCCTTTAACACAGCCTTTTTGACAGATCTGTAAACTTTACTCTCTGCCAGACTCAGAGCAGAATACGCTTCCTGCGCCTTCCCTGTCAGGACGCACTGGAGCAGCAGCGTGCGCTCTGCGTCAGACCAGTTCCGGCTGTCAGCCACGCGCTCAAACAGAGAAAAAAATGTGTCTGGGTCCTGCTCACAAAACTGAGGGACCAGACGTAAGTTAGTAACCACGTCAAAACGTGGAACCTCAGAGGACTGAGTAGGACCGGGTCCACTACCCTGACTTAAACTCAGTCTTCGTTCATCCAGATCCAACCGTTTAAGTTCCAGCTGCAGTAACAGTAATTCCCTGCGCTGCTCAAAAGTTAAGCCTGCGTCTCCCACATCAGAGACCGACGCAGCACCAGAATCTACGGTCAAGCCAACCTGAGGCTTAAACCGAAGAACTCCGCTCTCTAACAGATTGCCTTTGATAATCTGTCTCATAACGACTTTCTGCCGCTCATCACCGACATCCAAATCAAAGTGTTCAGCCACTTTAACCAGTTGCTCTCTGGAACAGCTGTCTAACCACTCCTCTGAAGGAGCAGACAGGAAATCCTCTACCAAGGCCATTTTAAGTTAACCTACCAGAAAAAACACCAGAACTCACCTAAACTCCTGAGCCAAAAGCCAGAACACACCCCACAGCCACCGCAGCCAGTCCCTCTATCTGCCTAGCAGAAACTTCTCTAAGCTCCTCCCTAGTCTTCAGGTGTCTACTGGTGGTGGGTATTTATGCACTGAATCCCGCATGCATAGTGAAGCAACCGGATAAACGTCGACTTCAACTAAAGCATCGGACGTGCTCCCGAGACAACTGCTCTACCCACGGTCAACACCACCTACGAAAGAGCCCCCCCCAGCGAATTCCAAAGGGGAAGACGCTCTGAGCCTACAGGGACCAGACAGCAGCGACACACCAGTGTGAAAGGACATGAACAGAGCTCAGAGTTTAAACTCACCTGAGCATTAAGAAAACACACATCCGACTCTTTCTACACACAAACAGACTCACCTCAAGTATCCAAAAGCAGACAGATTGCGCACACATGCACAATGAAAAAACACACCCGACCGCCACATTACGTGGACACTACTACAACCAGTCATTCACAAAATCATGTAGTCCCCGCCCACACGGCAGAGACTACCGCTAATGAAAAAATGAATGAATCAAACAAACCTCCGCTTGTCACATGGACCAAGGACCGGACAACCTCCACTTGTCACATGATCAAGGAAACTGAACGGACGAGCCCCCACTTGTCACAACCCGGCTCTGAGGTGGTGACCAGAATGGAGACGGAGGTGGTGAAAAAGTAACAAAGATTTATTAAATAAATTAATAATAACAAAAACACAGAATGCTGCAGAAACGCCAGCCAGGAGGAGCAAAGCAGGGCAGAGCAGGACCAGACCAGACAGCCAGGAGCACCGAGACCAGACAGAGAGCGTGTAGACCAGGCCGGACCAGAGAGAGACAACCAGAGAGCCCGAGAACCAGAGAGCCAATGATCGTCACGGACGAGCTACTTATATAGTCAGGCCTGGACCGCCACAGGTGTCACTAATTACGCCATCGCCATCTGCAACAGAAACTGACAGCGCCCCTAGTGCCCGGAAGGTGCGGGGCCGTCACACTTTGAACACGTATCAAAACAAGAAGTGAAAAGTCCAACTTCTAATCTAATATACTGATATACAGACCTAGATTCAAAGGTATGCACGGATCCGAAGGTGGGGTGAGATGGGGTGGGGTGGGGTGGGGGGGGGGTTGGAGGAGAATGAATGAGGTACGCATGGATACGCAGATTGGGGGGGGCTGCTCATGAATGCTCGGGTACAAGCATTATGGTACTCTGGAGGCGTGGCTTCGGGGGAGAAGTCTGAAGAAAGGGGTTTGGACTTTTGAATTCGGCTGAAATTTGCTTAGAGGTCTTATTTATGTCTTTGTGCATAAGAAATCAATCTAAGTGAATCCCCAAAGGAACTTTGTGTTGGTAAATGCAAGTTCTGCAAATTTACAGGATTTCAGTTCTGTTGCAACATGTTGATGGTCATATAAACTATGTTTTCAGCTCAAAAATGTCCAATTTCATCACAATTAATGCTATATTTTCATGTCACAAATGGCCAAGTTATATTTTAACTGAATTGACCTGAAAAACAAATATTCTATTCTTTTAGATTCCCCAGTTTTTCTTACAAGATTATATCCCACATATCACATGTTTTATTTTTACAGGTTCAATATGGAGTATGGTGCTGATCCATCCTGGTTACGTTACGCCAATACATACATGAAGAATGTCACACGTCACTTTTTAAATCAATAGTTTTCTAAAAAATAAGCATTTTTATAAAGAAATAACAATTCTATATTGTTATTTACTCTTTAGTCTGATGATAAACTATACAATAAATAATTCTGATCCTAGTTTTTGCACAGGGATCATTTGTGGAAACGGTGACATGGCTGCCGAGCATCAGTATGATGGGATCCGTAACAACCATGTCACATCCGTCCACTGCCACATTTTGTGTTTTTGTGTCAGCTGTTATTGTTTTAGATCCACAATACTAACCTATATGAATAAGAGGAGTATTAGCAACAGTAAGTATATAAGTTTATTCCTAATAAAGTACTGGTACTGACCAGAGCATCATGGGTAATGTCACATCTGTTCACCAGCAAAAGTTTTCACATACACGTGCTATTCAAAATCCAATATTTCTGAAAATATAGCTTCCACTGTCAAATAATATCAGTAGTCTGTGCACAAATGGATGAGCATTATTTCAACACAGTTCTATGCATTTCTTACAACTTTTTTTGACAAAAATGGCCGCTCATTTGACCCCCTAAGTAAATTTTAGCCGAATTATGTATTTTTAAAATGTAGCTTGCTCGAACCCTTTTTCCAGGATCTCCCACCCTACGATTAATTAGCGTTAATCAAGCTTACACAGATCTGAGGTCTCTCAAGGTCACAGATTCCCTAGCCAACAGACATAAAGTCACCAAGCATAGGCTCCATCTCTCTGACTCCCTGTTCTCAAGAGCCCAGAGTTATCTTTTCCCTATCTAGTTCCCTTTTCCTGTTATACTCTTGACTTGGGGTGTTGCCTTCCTCCTCTTAACTTCAGCCAGTCCCTTCACGTATCACCCCCACCACACCTGTCCACTCCAATCTCACCCCCTATCCTTACCTCACAGACCTTACCATCTTCTCTTTATTGCTAATAAAACAATAAAACAATACACATTCCACTCTCCTAAAAACTAAGCTAACACATCTGTGATGCTCTGTCTGTATTTTTCCATTCTACCCCTTGAAGCCTGTAACCTTCTAATGTCCGTAAGTCACACAACGTAGAGCAAATCAGCCAAATACAGAAATCATAACTAATCATATTACGTTCTATTTGTTTATTTGTCTCAAACTTTGAAATAAAAAAGAAATAACAACTAAATAAAACAATAAAATCAAGAAATCAATTACATATGCGCCCATCAACGGTTATTAATCACAGAAAAAGTAACGAAATACAATAAATTTAACATAAGTGCACATATGAAGCTACTCATTCTAATTATAAAACATAGGTATCATGATTTTAACATATTGCGTGCTAATTAAATAATGCTTTGGCTTTTATATGTTCCTCAGCTGTATAATTCTAACACTCTACAGAACAGAACCCTTTCTAGGCACTAGGCTGATGGTTGTGGTAAAATCCAGGGCACCCTGACCTTCTCTACTGAGGCTTGCTTGACGTTTTTTTTTTTTTGTGTTGTGTGCTCTCATTTACAGATGGAAGCTGAATGACTCTTTCATCGTGGCCAGACCTGGGTCACGGTACTCTCTCATGGGAGGAAACTTACACATCAGCAATCTCAATAAAGACGAAGATGTTGGCATCTACCAGTGCTTGGCATCGAACTCCTTTGGCACCATTGTGAGCAGAGAAGCCAGTCTGCACATCGCATGTAAGTTAAAATTGAAATATGCTGCGATAATCAATGTTCTCAGTTGGAAGAAATCCCCATGAGCTCTAAAATATGTTGTGGTGTAAAGAGTCTAATGTTCCTCCAGTAAAATTGCTGTTAATGTGGTGAAACTGCACTTAAAAGTTCAATCATCTAATGAAAAATAAGTAAATGTGTGTTAGGCTGTATTCACACTTGGAAAGTCCTTTGGTCCAATTATTTGATTCAGATCGAATGTGGACTTCATTTTTTTCATTTGTGTCGGATTGCATTCTCATTGCCCTTTTTGCTAGTGGACCAGAATTTGTTAAAGGAGCGATATTTTGCTTTTTTAACTGGAATTATGCATTTTCAAACATTTCCCTGTGGTTTGCATAAACTGTAAATGCTCTGCTTGGGTCTGAATGCTTCATTAATTCAACTCCGCAGGTCCATCTTCAACCCTATTTTTGAGTAATGACACCAGAAATGTCATTTTGAGCGCTGGCCCTTTAAATGCAAATGACCCCACCCCCTCCAGGCTGTTGACTGTGCTTTCTGTCCCATTCAGCCACTTGTGTTTGTTAATACAACCAACTACTGAAGATTTTAGGTAATCGGATCGAAATTTGTACATATTTTCAGTTTTTACTACAACCGCTGCTGCTGACAAACAATTATCGATGGCTAGAATACAGAACCTCCTATCTGAAAAAATCACTTTTTTCAGGAAACAAAAAAAACCTTTAGTTTTATTATAGTATGGTCTTTGTTAAAGATATCCAAGCATATTCTACTGTTCTCAGACTCTATTTCTATATTATGTGTTAACAGTATCATCCTTGTTCTCACCATTTAATGTGGAAATTCAAAATCTAAAAATTTGCAGATAGGAGGTTTTGTTTTTTGGCCATCGTTATGTCATACTTGGAGAAATGTTCATCAGAAGTCTTGACCTTATATTTGCATATTTTGTGACATAACTAGTTATAGACGTAACAAATTAAGAAAGAGTTTAAATGGGTTGTAGAAATCCACTCAATTTTTGCCAGAATGACTACAAAGATAGCTTTGCAGCACCTGGAGGGTTCAAATTCAAACTTTATGAACTATTAGGGTCCAAATACACAAATAAATGAACCAAAGACTAATGAAAGTGGGTTTAGCTAAATATGACCCTTTGAACAAAAGCAGCTTGTGATGAACTGTGCTGGCATTGGACAGAAAAGTCAGGGGCAAGGTCAATCAGAGACCGCCAGTATTGATGAAAAAAAAACATGGTGCTCCTACGTGCAGTTATCCTTTTTGGAATATGTATTCTATTTTTACAGACACAAATTTACAAAAATAATGGTAACTGTCAAGAGCAGCTCATTTAGAGTCCATCTAAGATAAAGAATAACTAAAGAACTGTTTAGGGCAGGAGGAGGGGGCAATACTATGAGGAAAAAATGTAAAAAGTGCAGATAGATCATAAAGTCAGGTATTTAAAGAAAATAATTTTGACAAAAAAAAAAAATTAAATGGAGTTGTTTTTTATTTATTTTTTTAAACTTATTTTTTACTTTATTTCTACAACTTTTCAACATTTAACAAACAATTTCATTATACTTGTACAATGACAATAAAGAGATTGTGATTCTGATATAACATTTATAATTTCAAGTAATGTGTTCATAATACAAAGACTGACACCGGACATGATAAACAGACAGAACCCATAGAGGGAGAGAGAGAGAGAGAAAATAAAGGTAGTGCAAACAAAACATGCATAACAAGACAGTCAAGACGGTGCATTTTGGTACATTTAAGAAAGGAAAATAAATAAATAAATAAACAAAACAGGTCAATTACAGTATAAACAACTAAAATGTATTTACTGTTCCAGGCCAGGTAACATATTCGCATAGTGTAGAGTTGTGTTTTTAATGCTTTGTTGCTTTGATAGCTGGTTCTATTAAAATTCCCCTCGTTAATAGTCTTCTTGGAGCTCTGTAAACATTCTAAAGATAGCTGCTGCTTTTTAATATTTTCAAATCGAAATACAACATGTAATTCCTTTAAATAAGCCAAACTATCAAACTAACATGCTAGACCTCACACACAAAATCATTAAAACATTTTAACCAATTCCCTGTGAACCAACATTAGGCACTTCTTGTCTTTTAGATTGGTGCAGAGGTTTTCTCCACATATTCCTTCCAACCTTACACTGAAAACTGAAGCCTTTAATAAGGACTTCTTCAACTTTAGCCGTGAATGAACGTGTTTGGCATCCAGATTCATTTAAGCCTCGTGTGTCCGGCTTTTTTTTCCACTGCAGTTTCGTAGTGTTTCATCTTGACCGTTTGGCATAGAATGAGCAACTGACTTAATGTTTTGGCAGAGATAGTATTATCATCATTTCCTAGTGCTTATTTCACAGAGATTTTTTTTAAAATTTCACATAGCAAGAGGCAGTCTAAATGAATAGCGCTGTTGTACAATACCTCAAAATAAACAGGCAGTACTAAAATAACTATAAGGTGATATAGCAACAAGATTAAATGTAAGTCGATATTTCTATCCTGTGTTGCTAATTTTCATCGCTTTCAGTTTCATCCTTTCATTACAGTTAAATTTAGTGCGTCATTTCATCTTCACTCCATCTGTTTTTCCGTTGTCTTTTTTAAGTCCAACTGTCATTAAACGTCAGATGATGCGGTTCATGGAAAGTATGATGACCCTCAAGGATTCTCTGCAAACTGTTTGTTGTCAGACCTGATGAAGGAAGAAATAAACACCGACAAGAGACTCCGAGGTTCTTGATAAAACAGTACAAATTAACCCTCGGCGTCCTGGATGTATTGCAGTGCGTTGTTGTGCTTTAACCCTGATTAGAGCCTCTGGTTGTCGTGTTGGCTCCGGTGGGTTTTAAACTCGTCACTCTGTAATGAAGACTGTGTGATTGGGTGCTGGGCCTTGACAGACCCTAGTTGGTGCTTTACAGCCTTCATCCATCACATTTTATAAGACCGGAGTCTACGGCATCTCTGATGGCAAGGTGAACTCGAGGCCTCCACTCTTGATGGGCAGTCCATATCAAATGACAGCCCTGATATCAGTGAACAGATGGCTCAGCTAGATTGAATTCTGATGTCTGTTTCTCTGCCACCGCCGACACAGAGATGATCCTTGGCAGGGAGAGCACCGGGGGCATTCATCTAGCCACTGTTTGGCGCTTCTTTGTCACAAAGCAGCATTAAATCTTCAACATAAAGTGGGAAAGGTGTCCCGAGTTGCCAGCAGGCTGTTGATCATATTCACATTTCCTATCAATTTTTGAGACTTGACCCGGACTGTATGTCATAGTGATTGGTCTCATCAATCGGCCGAGGCTGACCCGAGGCCCGCTGCTTTTGTCAACGGATGACGACAAGCATCAGCGCTGATGTGTCATACGTCTTATTTATTGCTCTTGGCTTAACTTAATTAAGTGTGCTGTGTGATTTAGGGGGTCTCAGGTCAAGGGAATAATTCATGGAGAAGCAGCCTGTTATGAGAGTCAGTATGGTGTCATTTGTAACAGACTCTGTCTCGCAGTCGCTCAATATACTTTTCCTAACATCAAGGGGCTCACTCCTCCGTCTTATAATAACTGTGCGAGACAAAGACCAAGGTAAAGTCTACTAATGCAGAGCGCACAAGGATATTTGGTGCACTGGAAGAGTATTATGTTAGGCCACTTCTGCAGAAATAATATAAAAAACAGTGATTGTAATTAAATAATACAGTAAATTCTGCCTAAATGTGATGTCAAAGTTAAGAAAAATCAAAATGTATTTAATCCTGCTGACAGAAAATATGTCTGACAGGGAGGTAGGAAAAGTACTCACTTTAATATGAAATTAAGTTAGATAATTAGATAAATTAGACTAGAGTGAAGACTAAGTGGACAGTTTGTGGTGATGAAATGACTGATTCTTGTTAATTTAAAACAAATATTGACCCATAAAGACCCAAACAGCCACTGGTGACCAGTACCATCTGCTGATGTAAACTGTTGATTCATTAAACCTGTCAATACATGTAAATAATTGGTGTAAAATGCAGTTTGTCATCTTTTCGTGGTCATCAGATATGACCCATTTGGATGTTCAGAGGCGCAGTAGTTACCATGGAAACACAGTCATCTTCTACAACAAAGGCGTCAAACATGTGGCCAGGGGGCCAAATCTGGCCCGCCAAAGGGTCCAGTCCGGCCCTTGGGATGAATTTGTGAAATGCAAAAATTATACTAAGATATTAAGAATCTTTTTAGTTCAGGTTCCACATTCAGACCAATTCAATCTCAAGACCAGTAAAATACTATCATAATGACATATAAATAATGACACTAAAACGAAGTATAATTTCGCTAAAAATGTGAATAACCTGAACAAATATGAACAACCTGAAATGTCTTAAAGAGTTTTTTTTTTTTTTTTTTTTTCAATTTAACAAAATTCTGCCTGTTTCTAAATGTTTTGTGTGTTTGTAGATCCACTGTGATCTGTAAGTTATAATGTACACGTGGAAATGATAAACTGAGGCAGAATATTGTTAAAATTGCACTTATTTTTTTCAGTTTGTTCATGTTATTCACATCTTTTGAAAGGATAGTTTGTAGATGTAAACCTTTTCATAATATAAATTGACTTTTTTTTGTGCTAAAACAGAGAGAAGTTTGGAGTTGACATTATTTATATATTATTATGTTATTATTTCGCTGGTTTGGCCCACTGCATATCAAATTTAGCTGAATGTGGCCCCTGAACTAAAATGAGTTTGACACCCTTGTTCTACAACATTAATTCAGCAGTTAAACCCATGGAGTTGGATCAATGACAGTGGATGGACACACTTCGTTTATGTTCAGTTAATGATAGATTTTGTTGAAAAAGCCAAGTTTTCTTCATTTTTCTCAGTTTTTGATATAATGACAATCAACTTTAATCTGAGCTTTTATTGACATCCACATGATCAGCGAATTAAATATAGGAAAATACCTGATTTTCATTTTTTTTAAAAATGCAAAATACGGAGGATAATATTACAATAAATGGTGATAAATAAGTTGAGAAAGGTTGAATAGAGAGAAAAATTAATTTGGGAACTGCCACAAAAGTAGAACTGGGTCTTTATGGGTTAATAAATATATCAGAACACTACTGCAAACCAAAAATAAAACATACACATGACATTCTTGTTTATTGATATGAATAAAAGATGGGAAAAATGTACAACATGTTGCATATAAACAGTACTGTGCAAAAGTTTAAGGCCATGTATGCATTTCATAGTTACTGTATTTAGATATAATCAGAATATATGTGCAGCATTAAAAATAAAAGTTTCAGGGGATAAAACAAAACGCTTCTACAAACCAGAGTAAAGTGTTTAGTTTACCCTCCCTTTACAATTTATATGTTTTTAAGTCGTTTATTCAGACAGTGTGAGATTTACTATATTAATTTTCTAATATTTTACACCAGGTTTCATTCAACTCATCTAGTGTTTCTTAATTTTTGAGTTATTTTTCATCATGGTCACACTAGATACTGACTTTAGCAATTAGAACCCACTCAGTGCTGATTTTTAATGTGTTTTTAATACTGTAAACATGTGTTTTCTGACATAATATGTGCACAGTATTGAAGAAACAGTACTGAAGACTGACATGACATTTTCAACACGTCATAGCATCAGAAGTCGGTCACATAGACCACTGGGGACGGTGGAAATTTCTTATCATATCTTCGTCAATTTTTGTCCTTTTTCAAGATGGAAAAAACTGGCCAAATTTGCGGATTCGAATCCACAGACTGCATTAGCATTACAGGTGAGGGTGAGGATGACCCCCACCTAAACTGAGAGGACCAGGGGGATGAAAAAACACCTATGTAAAGATATGCTTTTAGGTCAAATATTTCAGTATAGTTTTAATTTATTACTATTTTAATTTTGTATACCTAATATTTGGAACCGATGTTCACTTTTAAAGTCTTTGAAAAGTTTCATTAAGCATCTTTGTGTTATTTATGCAATAAATTATATACATTTTTTAAATAGGATTTTATATTTTTTGTGTGTTTTCTGTTCTTTTATGTTGATATAGTAGGTTAAAGTGAAAAAATAATAGACAGATGAGATAGATGAAGTTGTGCTGAAAAAAAAAGATACCAAACATGGGTACAGTAAACATTTCTTTATATAGTGTATAAAGGCAAAATCAAAAGTACTCAAAAACAGCCAAAATAGGCTCAGACCCCAAAGGATTAAAGTCTTTGAAAAGGTTCATTTAAGCATCTAAATTATATACATTTTTCAAATCGGATTTTTATATTTTTTGTGTGTTTTTCGGCTTTTTAATTAATTAATTAATTATTTTTTTTGTGAAGTAGCCATTTTTAGGCATTTATTTAACAAACAACTTTTTTTTTGCCCACATATGTTTTTTTTTTTCAGCCTTTTATGTTGATATAGTAGGTTAAAATGAAAAAATAATAGACCGATGATATTGATGAAGTTGTGCTAAAAAAAATAAAAGATACCAAACATGGGTATAGTAAACATTTCTTTATATAGTATATAAAGGCAAAATCAAAAGTACTCAAAAACGACCAAAAAAGGCTCAGACCCCTAAGGGTTAAAGTCTTTGAAAGGTTCATATGAGCATCTTTGTGTTATTTATGCGATAAATTATATACATTTTTTAAATCGGATTTTTATATTTTTTTTGTGTTTTTTGGCCTATTAATTAATTAATTAATTAATTAATTAATTAATTAATTATTTTATTTTATTTTATTTTTTTTGTGAAGTAGCCATTTTTAGGCGTTTATTTAACGGAAGCAACTTTTTTTTTTTTTTTTTTTGCCCACATATGTTTTTTTTGTTTTGGCTTTTTATGCTGATATAGTCGGTTAAAATCAAATAATAATAGACAGATGATATAGATGAAGTTGTGCTAAGAAAAAAAAAAAGATACCAAACATGGGTATAGTAAACATTTCTTTATATAATATATAAAGACAAAATCAGAAGTACTCAAAAAAGGCTCAGACCCCTAAGGGTTAAAGTCTTTGAAAAGGTTCATATGAGCATCTTTGTGTTATTTATGCAATAAATTATGTACATTTTTCAAATTGGATTTTTATATTTTTTGTGTGTTTTTCGGCCTTTTAATTAATTAATTAATTAATTAATTAATTAATTAAATTTTTTTATTTTTTTTGTGAAGTAGCCATTTTTAGGCGTTTATTTAACAGAAGCAACTTTTTTTTTTTTTTTTTTTTTTTTTTTGCCCACATATGTTTTTTTTGTTTTGGCTTTTTATGCTGATATAGTCGGTTAAAATCAAATAATAATAGACAGATGATATAGATGAAGTTGTGCTAAGAAAAAAAAAAAAGATACCAAACATGGGTATAGTAAACATTTCTTTATATAGTATATAAAGGCAAAATCAGAAGTACTCAAAAAAGGCTCAGACCCCTACAAGTTAAAAGTAACTTCCCCAACACTGTTCATTACAACCCTGTTAATAACAATCAAACCAAAGGGCGGTCTAAGGCTTATACACAGTACTGTATGTTTAGTAAATGTGGTTACAAGCAGCGCTGAACAGATGTGTTTTGATGCTATTTTTAAGTAAATCAACTGAGGTAACTAGATGGGCGTTTTAGACGTTCATTCATATAACTGGTTGCAGATGATGCGGAACCAAATAAATGACCTAGACCTGGGAATACTAATGACGTCCCATCACATCAAAGATAGATAACAATGCGCGGTGCATGCATAAGAGTTAATATAGTCAACATTTTTAATCCTCTGAAAGATGGATGATCTGACAGTTTCGCTTACCATCTGGTGCCGGCTTAAACCTCTCCGAGCAGAAAGGTTCTTGATCCTGTTGACAATACAGACTTAAATGTTTAAAAGGTTCTGGCCGCTGGCTGAGAGTGCTGGAAGGAATAATCTAGTTGGTTATCAAACCAGATTGAGTTTCTTAATCTCCTAGGGATATTTTTGTCCTAAGTGAAAGGATTTCCACTGATGCAAGTTGGAACATTATACAACAGATTGCCAGCGCCGTGATACTAGACGCCTGTTCCGAAGAAGAAACATGCTACAACCTCGATGCTCTGCTGCCTCCAGAGCAACCAGGGTAACGCCGTGTTTAATGAAGGGTGAAATAACTGTATTTATGAAAGCAATGCAGGATGCGGCTCCCTTGTATATTGGGTGCTCATGATTTCTTCTATCAAATTCTCCCCTGTAATTGCACATCATTTGCATTTTTTACTGGCTCCTGTCAAACCTAACTACCTTATCTGTGTAATTACTCTGCAAGATTTCTATCCCTTTTTTTTTTTTAAACTTCTCTCATTTCCATCAGCTTTGTACTCTTTATTCATTGCTTTTTTGCTTCAGGTGAAAATTAAGTCTGTTTTGAGCCGGAGAGCATCCGTGGTAGGGACAATAACATTTTGCATCAATGCCTTGTGATGCTCAATCTGGCTTTCAAATCACTTTTTAGGGAGGAAAGCGATGGGCATTTGATGAATTCAGCTCTGTTGTAAGTGTCAGTAGAGTAGCACTAGAGCAGGGGTGTCAAACTCATATTTAGCCCAATTTGATCTCAAGTGGACCAGACCAGTAAAATAAAGACTTAATAACCTATAAATAATGACAAATCCAAGTTTTTCTTTTTGTTTTAGTGCTAAAAAACCCCCAATTAAATTACGAAAATACAGGGTGACACAAAAAAACGGGAACTTTTTAACAATCCAATAAAACCAAGAGTGATGGAAGAAAAATATTTTATTCATAGTAATTGAAACCTTAAAACATGCCATTTAAGAAACAGTGATGGAATTTTCATTTTTTCAAAATTACTTCCTGTAGATGGCGTCCTCCTGTACGAATGCATTCTTGAAATCTGCTGTTGAGATTCCTCATTGACCGCTGCAACATCTCAGCTGGGATACTGTGAATTTCATCCTGAATTCTCTGTTTTAACTCATCCAGAGTTCTTGGTCGAGTCGTGTACACTTTACTCTTGAGATAGCCCCACAAGAAAAAATCACAAACGGACAAATCTGGCGATCTTGGGGGCCAGGGAACGTTACCGAATCTTAAGATCACACGGTTACTGAACAATTCTCTTACTAAAATGTGGGTGTGTTTACTTGCTCAAGGTCACTGTCTCGCAGTGCTGCCGCTTGCTCATGTCTGCCAATACGCACTTCAAAAATTCCCGTTTTTTTGGCTCACCCTGTAATTTAAAAAAAAATGAAAATTCCATCATTGTTTCTTAAATGGCATGTTTTAAGGTTTCAATTACTATGAATAAAATATTTTTCTTCCATCACTCTTGGTTTTATTGGATTGTTAAAAAGTTCCCGTTTTTTTGTGTCACCCTCTATTTACATTTTACAAAAAAGATGTGAATAACCTGAAAAAACAGAAATTTCATTTGAAAAATGTGTGCAATTTTAACAATATTATGCCTCGACTTATTATTTATACATGTACATTATACACAATGTTCCATAAACATTTGGTAACAGACAGAATAATGTTAAACTTTTGGGGTTTGGAACAAAAATTTGAACAATTTCTACAATATTACATCTCTTATTCTTATTATTAACACAACTACAGATCACATTGGATCCATAAATGCACAAAACATTTAGTAAACAGGCAGAATATTGTTAAAATGAAACATTTTGGGTTGTTCATCTTTGTTTTTATTTATGTATTGATTTGCATGTTATTGTGAAAGAATAGTTTTGTAAATGGAAATATTTTCACAGTGTAATGTTATTTTTTGTCACTTAAATTTTTTCCACATAATGTTTCACAAAGAAAATTTGTAGTTGTCATTATTTATGGGTTTATTGTGTTGTTATTTTGACTGGAGATCACATTGGTCTGTGTGTTGAACCTGAACCAAAAGGATTTTGACAACCTGGACTGTTCAGGTTCATTTTTGCACTTTCATCCTGCAGGCCACATTGGAACCTTTTGCGGGCCAGATTTGGCCCCCGGGCCACATGTTTGACACCTGTGCACTCGAGCTCTGTAAGAATTAGCCCCTTTAATGCATATCACTCTTTAAATGTCATGTGTCAGTCAAAGTTAGAGGTTTGGTGCATGAAGCTTCTCTGAGGACAAAGAAAAGGATGAAAGATGAGAAAAAGATGAGATGATAAGCTCTATTTGCACATGAGTACTGCTACCTGCTGACCTTTAGTAATTTATGATAATTGTAGAGGTCGTCTATGATCATAATCTCATGTGAATCAGCCACGTCTATAATTTATAGTCAAAATTCCCCCTTGAAATTACCTACAGAGGTCCTGTGATAATTAACATCTCTGTGATTTGTAGTGTTTTGCATCAGTTTGGCTTCTTTTGCATATTTATTCAGCCTGTTTCCTGGACAAGGATGATAGATAATGGCAAAAGAGAGTGTTTTATGTCATGATATAACAGATATTCACAAAAGAGCAAACTTAAATCCTTTGGAAAAGCCACTTGTCAGAAGACGTACATGGCTGTTATAGTTAGAAACTTTTTTAACCCCGCCCCCAAAGGGAGGGCAAGGGGTATTGTGTTTGGTTTGGTTTGTTTGTTTGTTTGTTAACACTCTAACAGCAAAACTATTAGTTGAATTCAAACCAAATTGGGTTTATAGATTGCCAGTGATCCAGAATAGATCTCATTACATTTTGGGAAAAGTAGGTTGAAGTTCAAATTTTTTATGAATTTATTTATTTATTTATTGTACCATTTACTTATAATTGGTGAAATTTCAAATGTCTGTAGCAGCAAAATTATTGGATGAATTCATACCAAATTGTGTTTATAAATTGCCAGTGACACAATAGATGTCATTAAATTTTGGGAAAATAGATCAAAGTTTCAATTTTTTAGGAATTTTTAAAATCTTTTTTCTTCTCCCATTTACTTATAATGGGTGAAATTTCAAGTTTTCATCAACATCAGAATTAAATATAGGAAGTTCAGTATAGGGAAATTCACTATTTACAGTGGAAAATACACAACACAGAGGCTAATATTATAATAAATGGTAATACATTATTGAAGTAAAGGTTAAATAGAGAGAAAAATTCATTTGATAACTGCCACAAAAGTAGCACTGGGTCTTTATGGGTTAAATGGTTGATGTACATGGCAGCTATAGTAAGGAACCTCATTATTATTATTATTATTATTATTATTATTATTATTATTATTATTATTATTAAACAGTTACCTGGAAGTGGTGAGCTGGCCCTTGACATCACAGACAAGTAATAATGTTAGGAAATGCGAGTACAAAAACATCCTATATAAGCCTGTAGAAATGTAAGAGGGTTCATTTTCAAATCACCAGAGTTCCTTATATTATACTGGTGGATTTAAGCAGACAGAAGTTGTTTGTGCAGGACTTCTGTAACCTGTTGACCTTTGGTGATTTAGAATAATTGCAGAGGTCGTCTATGATCTTAATCCCATGCGAATCAGCCATGTCTATAATTTGTAAAGTCAAAATTCCCCCCTGCAAATTACAGTAATTGAGCAAACACAGAGGTCCTGTGATAATATTAATCCTGTACAAAAACACATCTCTGTGATTTTTTGTTTGTTAGTCTGTCTGTTAGCAAGATAACTCTAAAAGTTATGGAAGGATTTGGATGAAATTTTCAGGAAATGTTGATACTGGCACGAGGAATAAATGATTAAATTTTGGTGGTGATCGGGTGGTGGTGGTGGTGGGGCTGATCTGCCTTGGTGGAGGTCTGCGCTCTCCGAGTACTTTTCTTGTTTAAAATGTAATACTAGATTTGAAGATTATGGTGATCTTTTAACATTAAAGTAAAACGTACTAAATTTTTTATCGCTCAATAGAATAACGGCGAAAGCATTAAACCGTCAGTTCCATTTGTTAGTGGACGAGGTTAAAGCTGTGCTTCTTCTCACTCCTTTTCGAATATGACTTTTTTTCTTTTTCTTTTTTATGTGTATTATTATTTTATGCTTCCTTGAATTTTCATTTCTATATTATGTTGTACAAAGAAGTCAATTAGTAGCAATCGGGAAGCTTGTATCATTTCCATGTTCGAAATAACTCAATTAAAAAAAAAAAAAGAAGCTTGTATTATGTTCATTTAGTAATTTCCCAGTTTGGGATAAATAAAGTACATCCATCCATCCATCCATCCATCCAACCAACCAACCAACCACCCACCCAACCAACCAACCAACCAACCAACCAACCAACCAATCAATCAAGCTACCCACCCTCCCTCCCTCCCTCCCTCCCTCCCTCCCTCCCTCCCTCCAAATGGTTTGTGGTTTTCGATGTTTTCTTTTCTGAAACTGGTCCAAATGGTTCTTTGAGTGTTTAAGGTTGCCGACCCCTGTCATAGAGGTTGAAAGAGCAACATTCTTCTATCTGTGACCATTTATCTGTCAGTGGTAGCCTTATAATAGTGAGCCCTGACAGTAAAACGTATACTTCACTTACCCAGTACAAATACAATATGTTGCATGAAAAACAGACAATTTCTAAATCACCTGAAGTACCCAGTAGGGCTGACCTGAATTCCATATTTAGGGATCCTGGGCTTCGCTAGTAATCAACAGAGAATATTCAAAGATCCACTGAGGAGACTCATAAGAAAGCACTGACATTGCAGTGGAAAGTAACCCACAAAGTCACAGCTTCGACGAAATAACACATAAAACCACAATGTAACACGGCAAAATGAGCATAAGAGTTTCATCAATGTCCATAAATGGTTGAACTGGAACATCTTTAATACACCTATTGGGATCAAATACATAACACGTTTTAAGTCTGCAACCATCACTTTAATTGAAATACAACATTCTGCAGGTTAAAGTGAATAAAGTGATGCCTTCTAGTGCTGGGAGACTCTTAAGAATCACAACTAACAGCCTGAAAGTGTACCTGTACTGGTTGTACTTAAGGTACTAATAGTGCTTTGTGTATTACTTATAAGCAAGAGGCACCAATTCAGTAAAAAATAACCATAAATGCACCACATTGGACCTGTTTATTACATGAATTATGGGCGGGGGCAGAACCTATGAGGAGAAGCTACTGCTAGCTTGAGGTGACCTACCAGTGTTGATTCCAGGTGATCAGTGCGAGTAAACAAGCAGCAGTCAGTGAGCAAGATTGAGTGGAAAGTACATGTTTGCGCTCGTTGTTTGTGCAGCTGTAAACTTAGCATTCTGCCATTATCCTAGAGACGTGACCCAGCACTGGCCGACAATGTGTCATCTTAGACTGGTGTCTGCTGCACGGGGTCAGGGACCAGTCCATCACAGCCCGGGTAATTGGACAATACAACAACTCACTACTGCTGCTGGAACAGCCCGTGAAGGAGTCGTGACTTAGTACTCGCACATAACTGACAACGGGCTACGACAAAAGAACTGCTAGTATTATACATGATCTTTTGTCATAACTAGCAATGAAAATTCACCACAGGTACCCTTTGAAGAAACTTGCTAGCCCACCCGCAGTAACACTAATGACCCACAGTGTGAAGCTGTGAAGCCTGGACACCACAGTCTGGTCTCAATTCCAGATTTTTCACCACCTACCCTCATCAGTGCTCCATCTTTAAGGATGTCTCAGTTTCCTTAAATGCCCATCAAGGTCTGAGGAGTGTAGCTGGAGGAGCTATGGCTGAGCCTGGAGTGGCCAATCAGGAGATTTAGGAGGACTCCCGATGGGCCGGCTCATGTCAGTCTCAAGTTTGGGCCGGTTGAATGTGAAAAATAATTTTGACACTCGTCTGTCACTTATCTAATCTTCTTGCATTCATTCTCCATTCATCTGACAGTACAGCCCCTACATCGCAGTAGATTAGATGGGTTCGACAATCTGAGGGAATTCTTCGCTCCCAAATGTTTAAATTGGTTGGGCCCACAAGTCGTCTTTTCTGGATTGGTAAAATTAAAGCAACAGAATAGTGCAAAGTGTCAGTCAGTGGTGATGGAGGACAGGAAGAGGCCAGATGGAGCCAAAAGACCAGGTTAAAGAAAAGTGAAGGTTAAAGAAAAGTGAAGCTACCGAAGAGTTTAGTGTAATGGTGGATTTATGTACCAGCCCCCCCACCCACCCATATATAAAAATTTACAGTAGGGATGTAATGATATGAAAATTTCATATCATTGTTATTGTGACCAAAACTATCACGGTTATCATTATTATTGTGGTATTGTTGAAATTGTGCTCAAAATGTTCAAAAAGTACTTATATACACTCTGAAATAACTTAACCAAGTTAAATTAAAAATAAATAAATAAATAAAATAACTGGTACAATGTACTTTCTGTTGGCAGAAACATTCAAATATTAACCCTTAGTGGTCTGAGCCTATTTTGGCTGTTTTTCAGTACTTCTGATTTTGTCTTTATATACTATATAAATAAATGTTAACTATACCCATGTTTGGTTTCTTTTTTTTTCAGCACAACTTCATTTATATCATCTATTATTTTTTCACTTTAACCGACGATATCAACACAAAAGGACAAAAAGCTCAAAAAATATATAAAGTCCGATTTGAAAAATGTATATACTTTATTGCATAAATAACACACAGATGCAGACGAACCTTTTCAAAGACTTTAAAAGTGAATATTGGTTCCAAATATTAGGTATAGACAATTAAAATTGTAATAAATTAAAACTATACTCAAATATTTGACATAAAAGCAGATCTTTTCATAGGGTTTTGTCCCCTAAAAGTGCGGTAATCAAACACGGTTATCATGATAATTAGAATTCAAACGGTAATACTAACCATTGGCAATTTTACCGCGGTTTATCGTTATACTGGTAATTGTTACATCCCTAATCTACAGTAAAAATTGCTGCTGTGACCTGGACTAGAACCCCGGTGTTCCGTGTTGCAGTCCAAAGCATTACCTGTTGCGCTAAATCTCCATTGGCTCAACGTCGGCCAATCTGATTGACTTGATACTTTTTTGGCTGAGATGTTTATATTTAAGCTTCAGGGTTCATTAAGATTAAATTGTATATTATGTTGTGAAATATGACCGTAGTGCACAGTCTGTTCTGTAGACAAAGCAAGCAGGAACATGACAACTCAGAGAAGGATATCACATATGTATGTATATACAGCCCTCCCCCTTTCATTTTTTCTGAATGCACCACTACCTAACAATAGAACACCTCTATGTTTCAGATTATTTTAATTTCAATTTATTGCTCCTGTACAAACGTAAATGCGTTTTCATCTTTATCATTTTTTTTTTACCTTATAAATCTTTTTTTTTTTTTTTTTTACCTTTTTTTACCTTATAAATCTTTTTTTTTAACCTTTTTTTACCTCATAAATTCTTTTTTTTTGTACCTTTTTTTTAACCTTATACATCTGTATCTGATTTAAATTTGAATTCAGCATATTGTTAAAGTGAAGTGTTTTCTGTTAATTTACCAATCTATCCCTGAACTTATACCCAATACCAAGGCATTGGAAGACCTACCTGCTGTTTCATTTATTCAAATTCCTCCTGGTGATAGCGTTATGGAAGTCTTTTTGGAGATCAGACCTATGATGTGTAAAAGAGGTGAAAAATATGTCTGTGTTACACAAAGTATGGCAGCAGCAGGATCTGAAAAGAGAAAGTTTTGTTCACCCTGAAGTTCTTTTATCGACATAAAAATGCTCAAATGTGAGATTAGACTTCTTCGTGTTAAATGAAAAATGTAGGATCCTCTATCCTTCCATCACATACTGATGCATTATACCACATTGTGAATTGAATGAAAAGTTAACAAAGCTGACACGGATCATGATACACAGTGGTTTATTGTATTTACATAAAACAGAGCTGTTCTACACATCATATTTAACTGACGTTTATCGAAAATGACCGTGTTTCATGTTGCCTCTCCTCAGGTCTTAACCTCTACTCCTCTGCTCATGTCTCTGGTGGGAGGTTTGAGGAGTCAAAGACATAGAACTTGAGAAATGAAAAGAGGGGCTTGAGGGAAAGGAACTGCTGAGTTCAAGATGATCCTTCCATGTTATCACTGATAGGCTGAGTGAAAAACGAAGCACCATTTCTTGTTTAACATAAAATCCAGCAAGTAAAAAACTGTCGACTGCTGAGTTCTGGATGACGACCCTATTATTTGCCGCTGTATAATTAACCCATAAAGACCCAAATATCCACCGGTGACCAAAACCATTTACTGATCTAAACTGTGTAGTAACTCTAAAACCACTAATCCTATGAATGTGTTGAAATAACTAATGTAAAATGCAGTTTGTCGTCTTTTCATGGTCATCAGATATGACCCATTTGGATGTTCAGAGGCTCCGTAGTTACTGTGGAAACACCATCATCTTTTACATCATCGATTCACCAGTAAAACCCATGGAGTTGGATCAATGACAGTGGATGGAGACACTCGGTTTATGTTCAGTTAATGATAGATTTGACTGAAAAGTCATTTTTTCTCCAGTTTTCTCTGCTTTGGATGGAATAACCCTCAAATGGAATCCCATCATGATGATTAAAGTTCATGATCAATAAAATAAATATAGGAAAATACCTGATTTTCACAGAAAAAAACATGAAATTTATAGTATAATACTATGATATGTGGTGATACATCACTTAAGAAAGGTTAAATAGAGAGAAAAACCCATTTGGGAACTGACACAAAAGTAGCACCGGGTCTTTATGGGTTAAAAAAAAAAAGGAAAAAAAAGAAAAAAGGAAATGTTTGTATATTGAAATGGAAAACCAGAAAAGTATTTACACAGTCAAATATATTTGGTCCAGCCAGAGTCCCCAGGTTATATTAATCCCATGAGAATATGGCTGAACATATTATGAGATATTGCTTGTTACTTACGTATATTTCAGGTTAATTATTTTTTATTCAACCCCATCTTACAGAATTCACATCATGTTTTTGTCTAATGCTGCCTTCAGGTGCTATCGGGAATATGATCCTTCTCCCTAGTGAATTTGAAATTACCAGTGCGCTGTGTTCAAGTGCTTTTGTTGTCGTAGCGAAATGAAAAATAGCTGTCACAAAATTTATCATGACCTGCTACTTGAGTAAAAGACATTTGGATGTGTTAATTCATCTGCTTCAGCATTTTTTACTTCACCCCCCCGAAGGGGAGGCAAGAGATATTGTTTTTGGTTTGGTTTGTTTGTTAACACTGTAGCAGCAAAACTAGTGGTTGAATTCATACCAATTTGGGTTTATAGATTGCCAGTGACTCAGAATAGATCTCATTACATTTTGGGAAAAGTAGGTCAAAGTTCAAATTTTTTATGAATTTTTCAAATCTTTTTTTCTCCTCCCATTTACTTATAATGGGCGAAATTTCAAACATCCATAAAAACATAAATTTTCTTTCAATTTCTTCAAACTTGGCATATATATAGAGGCAATTGATATGCAGACATCAGCACATGCATAGACATGATGACATCAGCTGGATTGACACCACAATAAGCTACAATACATGCAAGGGGCGGGGTTTGTTGTGCTTGGTAACACTTTTTTTTGTGTGTGTGCAAATTGTGTGTTCTGTAAATGTGCAAAATCTTCATCTAACAGCAGCAGAATGTCAATTAAAATATTGTGTATAAAAAAATTCAAACAGACCTCCAAAATCAAGACATTTTGGGATAGTTCCTGGAAAAAAATGTTCAAAAAGACAAAAAATTTAAATATGTATATCTGGAATACAGTAGTATCTAATGGGGTAGAAGGGCTGGGAATAAAAATGATCATATATTTTTTATATTATCATAATTATGATGTCCATTTGTTTTTGCTTTAGAGTTGAATTTGTTCATATTTTCACCCAAAACACCTTTAAAATATTTTGCTGTTTTGTCGTTTTACATATGTTTTAATAATAAAGGTAAATATAGAGGAGTTAAAACAAGTAAAAAAAGAGTATTGTTTATCATTCGCGATGAATCCCTCATTTATCTTCGCAATGTTGAAACGTTCAGAGGTTGTTTTCATCTCGGCAGCTGGTGGAGCAAAATTTTTTCCCAGCTCTCCAGGGAAGATACAATGTAAGGTGGCGTTCATGTGCAATTTTTGAGTTCATAACTAGTATTCACTATAATTTCCATAGTGCGTGAAGGCAGGATATGTTCCAAATCCAGTCATGTCTATAATGCTACCTGCATTTTGTTAGCTACACCTGTAATTTGGTGCAAAATTTGTCTCATTGAAGGATCCTCCAAAGGCAGGATGTAGTTGTAGTGGATGGTGAATGGATAAGTCCCTTTAGATTTATTTTTATCTGGAGGAATGGGCTCGTTTTAGTTTTCCAGGTGTTATGAGGAAAGACTTGATTTATAGAAGCCGAAAAAGGGTGATCAAATATGATTTGCCACAAAAAGCTGTGGTGCCCAAAGCCACTTCTCCTTGCGGTTTTGTTGTAGTTCATTATATTTTTTATATAATATCATGCATGCCTATAAGAAGATTTGCCCTTTAGCTGCACAATTAATCAAATCACATTCGTGCCTGTGGAATTTAAAGGTCCAGATATAGGTGGATTTATGGTGATCTGATTGTGTGCTGGGAATATAAACAAACACAACCTCTGCCGTTTGGGGGATTTGGATTCAGTGACACTGAGTTGAGATGTTCTGTATGATGTATTTCTCAGCCAGTTTGGTCTAAATAATGTAGATTTTGATTTGTTTCTAATTAAATATTTGCACACTTTACCTATTCTGATCCAAACCTGATATCTGAACCAAAGCCTGAACCTAATCAGAAAGTGTCGACTAATCAGCAGATATTGGAGATGAATTTTGCAGATATTTTGGTGGAAAATAAGTTAAACATGTACTTTCAGTTTAGATTTCTAACATTTTTTTTTTTTTTAATCAGAAATTACATTAACATTTGATTATTTTGTTGAAGTAAAACACAATGCAGGCAGAATTCCATTTGCTACAAAGCGTTGTATGATTTGTAGTTTTATCACATGTGTATTTTCTGAGAAACATGGTCGTATTATGTTGCATCCTCCAGTAACTCTGACTTTAATTCACTAAGTTGGATCTCTTGTTACGTGTTAAGTTTGACATTGTTGCACTAAACCCATCCCTGAGAACAGAAACCTAATGAGTATTGATAACTGATCTTACTTAAGGGTGCGTCAGGTTCACAGGCTGGTTTTCCCCTCAGCGGCTGATTGATAAAGTGTATTGTCAGTAAAAGTGTGTCGATGAGAGATGAGAGACTTTGCACCACGCTACTCTCATTTTGTTTTTCAGACTCCTGTTCAGGGGAGATGAGCTGAAATGAAATGGGATGAACTTTATTTCATGTGGATTAAAATATATTTGCACACCAATTTTTGCTAATTCGGGGAAGGACAATGGTTCAGTAAAAAGGCTTTACAGAATGATGACATTTGCAGTGGAAGATTAAAAAGTCAGTGAATGTCACTCCGTCTGAATCATTTCCAAGGCACTTCCCATTTGCTGTTCGGATACAGATGGAGGGGAGGGGACGGGCTCACTGACAACCCTGTGAAAGCCGAAAAAAGACATGAATTATGTTAGGTATAAGCACAGGCAGACTTCACAATGCTGTTTTAACCACCTCTGATGGAGTTTTGTCCAGTTTGGCTGCATTTGTAATATAATATTTGTTGAGGTGTGACATTATAGGGGTCATATTTTGCTAAACCCACTTTTTATTAGTCTTTGGTACATTTATTTGTGTATTTGGGGACCCTAACAGTTAAAAAAAAAATTCTAATTTGCATTTTTACATTACATTTTAGATTTACGCATTTGGCAGATGATTTTTTTCCAAAGCGACTTACAGGGGAAAAACCAAAAAGAAAAGAAAAATCCAAGAATAGATTAAAGACATAAAAACAGCTGTACAATTAAAGGTGCTGGAGACTTTTGTGACCAATTTGTCATCAAATCTGTCAAACCTCAGTCATATCCTCCGAATCTGTAAGTCTTTCTGTGATTACTCACCTGAATCTCTTGCATTACAATGAACAATTTCTTAGTGCCATCCACCATAAACAGTCCATGTGTTTACAAATGAGCTGGGGGGTCACTTGGGCATCTTCGGAATTTTGTCGCGACATGCATTGTGGGAAGCGAAGGCTTGCACAGATACCTTACGACGCCAGCTGGAACAGACACGATCGGAAACGGCAGGAGCTCCCTTCCTTCTATGCATATTCCTCCAGCTGTTTCCGCGTGTTTGTTTCATCCATAGAATACCATATGGTTGCGCTGCCACTGCCGCTGTCAGGGGGCTGCGCGAACCTCCGTTTCCAACAATGCACGTCGCGACAAAATTCCGAAGATGCCCAAGTGACGTCCCAGGTTGGTTTGTAAACATGGTTTGTTTATGGTGGATGGCACTTCGATATTGTTCACTGTAACGCAAGAGATTCAGATGAGTAATCACAGAAAGACACAGATTCGTGATACTGAGGATATGACTGAGGTTTTACAGACTTGATGAAAAATTGGTCACGAAAGTCTCCCGCACCTTTAAAACAGTGTCGTACATAAGAATAAAAAAGTAAAATGATAGACTAAATTACAAGAATAGATTAAAAAGACATAAAAACAGCTGTACAATTAAAGACAGTGAAATAAAAATACCAAGTAAAACAATAGAATAGACATAATAATACATTTAAAATGGAATGTTTGAAAGTGCTAGGACAGGAGGTGCTCTCTGAAGAGCTGGTTCTTCAAGAGCTTCTTGAAGATAGGTAAGGATGCCTATGTTCTGGTTGTAGAATTAGTAGAATTTGAACCCTCTAGGAACATTTTAGGTAATGGGCTCAACGTTTGGACATATTTTCAGTAGGGGTGTTAGAAAATATAGATTCCGCAATATATCGCAATATTTCATTTCACAATACTGTATTGATATTAAAAAGTACTGTATCGAATTTTTAGGTATTTATTCAAATGCAGATATGGCAGAGGTTCATTTTTGCTTTTTGTTTTTTTATTGTTTATATTTTATTTATTTATTTATTAATTATTAATTATTATTATTATTATTATTATTCAACACTGTTTTGTTAAATAAGGGTTATTTGAAGCATCCTAAAAGCACTTTTACCATCTGAGAGGCAGATTTTAGTTCCTTTGTTGGGATTGCACAAAAATAATGTTATGATGTTGGTTATAAACTAATAAAATATGAACATTTGAGCAGGATTTTAAACTGTAATGTCTGTAAAATATAATTTAAGTTTTAACACAGGAACATTTTGTGATATAGCGCTAGAACCTGTTGCGATCAAATAAAAAAAAAAGTGTTTAGTATTTGTGCATATTTCTGGCGTATTTCAATTATTCTAGGAAATAATCATTAAAAAAAAAAAGAAATAAACAAAAAATTGCCTTTTTAACAGTATCATCATATATCGTATCGTGATCCTAGTATTGTGATTTGTATCGTATTGCCAAATTCTTGCCAATACACAGCCCTAATTTTCAGTATGGACTACAACCGCTGCTGCTGATAAACAATTATGTCGTACTCACAGAAATGTTAATCGGAAGTCTTGACCTTATATGTGCAAATGTCATAACTAGTTATAAACGTAACAAATTAAGCAGGAATTAAAACAGGTTGTAGAAATCCACTCAATTTTTGCCAAAATAAATATAAAGATACCTTTGTAGCACCTGGAGGGTTTAAATTCAAACTTTTTGAACTATTACGGTCCGATTACACAAATAAATGAACCAAAGACTAATAAAAGTGGGTTTAGTAAAATATGACCCCTTTAAACAAGCCTCAGTTTGGAGTTAGCATAAAGACTGGGCTGTTTTAATTGAAAAAGGTCATGTGGTCTGATGCGTCCAGAGTGACGGATGAAGTGATTACCCATCATGCCTAGTGCCGACAGTACAAGCCTATGGGGGCAGTGTTATGATCTGGGGTCGATACAATGTGAAATATACTGAAAAACCATTAAAGAGTGGAGGCCAATCCATGTGTGAAATGCTGAGAATGAGGGTCCAGACCTGAACCCCATTGAGAACCTATGGGATGTGATGGAGAAGACGTTCCACAGTGGTCTGACGCTCCATCATCGATAATCAATCATGATCGTGGTGACAAATTAATGCAACTCTGGACGGAAATAAATGTGCAGTTTATTGTGACATAAACGATGCGGCAGCAAATGCATCCTGTAATCAATACTAAAGGTGATCCACCAAAGTATTATATGTCCGATATATCATACTATAGAGATATCATTTACACGTAATCAGAATCAGAGTACTTTATTAATCCTAGGGGGAAGTTATTGGGTGTTAAAGCCGCTCCATTCACATATCCAATCCAACTTTATTTGTAAAGCACTTTAAAAACACTGCAGTGGACCAAAGTGCTGTACAGAAGAATAATTAAAACCAAAATAGAAGAATAAAATACAGAATAGATTTGAAGACATAGAAACTGTACAAAAAAAAAAAAAAGTGCTATACAGAAGAATAAATAAAACCCAAATTAAAGGATAAAATACAGGAATAGATTAAAAAGGCATACAAGTAAAAACAGCAAAATAAAGAAATACATAAAATAGATAAATAAGAACAATAAACCACTACCAAATAAAAACAATAGAATAAAGATAGTACCTTTAAACATCTCACATGGTTTCAAAAGCCAAGGAGAAAAAATGGGATTTAAAAACAGAGAGGAAACCTGTCTGATATGGAGAGGCAGATTGTATAATAAAAAGTATCAGGAACGAAATTATTACCATAACAGAAAAAGAGTGTATAACATGTAATAAAACTATACTAATAGTTATACTTAGACATATTACAGAATCTCAGATGGCAACAAAAGCGGACCTCTGGCACGTCTTCAACCATATTATTTTCCAAGAGATGGTCCTGAAAATTGAAAAACTGGAGTCTAGTTTTCCTCCTTCCACTTTCAGTTTGTTGACAGTTTCTTTTATGTTTGTTAGTTTGTTTTTTTTCAACAGTTTTTGTGTTTTTTTCCAGGCAGAAAGACCTATTATTGTATGTAACAAGTACAAGAATCAAAGGTCATCAGTGAAGTTGTCTATCTGTTGTTTTCTATAGTTGTGAACAAAGGCTAATGAGCTGGTACAAAAGTGGTATTTATATGTACAGGAAAGATCAAAACTTGAGGGAAATGAGAATGGGAAAACAAGCCAACTTAGTTTGGTGTTGTTTTTGTAGGTTAATATCTTTTGTGTCTCATTTATGTGTACATTATTTCATGCTGAATCCTATCATTATGTAGACATGAGTTGTAGCTGCAGACACACAGTGACATGGACATCTGAAATCACTAAGAATATGAGAAAATATTACTGTAGGCTGTTTGGTTGCAACAAAAACAAAATGGTTGTTTCTTTCTTCATTTTAATAAGACAGGTTTTTATCTCCAACTATGGATATGATGTTTTATCTTTTGTCCCGAGAGTACATGGTCAGAGTATCTTTGGGTAATTGGATTTTCTTTCTAGAAACAAAAGAAAAACTAGTGGTTAAAGCTATACCCACCGATGTGGCATTTCTCACAGCACTTAGTAAAAGTTTGAACATGAACAACCCGCCTCCCTCCAAAGCCCCGCCCCCTTCCCTCTGCCTGAGCACTGAGGCTCCTCCTCCTCTCACCTGATGCGCGATGGAAACGGAGGAGGAAGCAGAGGTGGAGGTCCGGTCCGTTTTGGTGTGTCCGCGGACCCGTCCCTCAGTAATCAGATGCATCATCCACCTGCTGCGGGCCCGCGGCTCCTGTTCCATCAGTAGACCTGGTCTGTGCAGTACTGGGTCAGTGTCTTCACTGCAGTGCACTGTGAACGCGCAGTCTCCGCAAATTTTCCGTGGACATTTTAAGTTTCATAGTCCATACAATTATTATCCTACATCATCTTACATGTGTGACACCATGTAATTGCACCTGTATGTGTTCCACCGTCATAAAAGCTGAGCTTTATGCAGACCTGTTCAGTCCAGTACAGCTGACTTCCGGACTTTTATCTCCATCCTTCATTCATCAGACTCCCGTTTGTGCCCCTCAGTTGTCGTTTCTGTTCATAAATCTGTTTCTTCCCTTCCACATGTGCATGTCAGTTCTATCCAAACACATCCTAGACAGTAGACTGTGGTCAGTGACAGGAGGAGCAGCGCGAATGAAGCGTCAGATTCAGAGGGACACATATCGGATGTGAGACGGTGGTAATGGATCGGATGCTGGACGGCCGTAATGGATGATTGACAGGAGGCTCAGTCAGGTTCGGCCAATTATTTTATTCGGACCGACTAAAATGATTGGTCAGACTTTTATCAGAAATATATGAGAATTAAACATTTTTGAGTTTCATACCTGGTGGATTTCTTTTACATTTTAGTTTGACAGCACGCTTATTAGGAGCATTTTAAGATGACAAAAGAAAAGTGTAACTAGAAAAGCACTCGGAGAGCGCAGACCTCCGCCAAGGCTGATCAGTGCCCCCCCCCCCCCCCCCCCCCCCCCCCCCCCCCCCCCCCCCCCCGTGGGACCCCCCACGCCAAGGAGGTTATGTTTTTGCCAGGGTTGGTTTGTTTGTTTGTCTGTCTGTCTGTGTTTGTCTGTCCGTTAGTGTGCAACATAACTCAAAAAGTTATGTACAGATTTTGATGAAATTTTCAGGGTTTGTTGGAAATGGGCCCCCCCGTGGGCCCCCCCACCCCCAATCACCACCAAAATTTAATCATTTCTTCCTTATCCCATTTCCAACAAACCCTGAAAATTTCATCAAAATCTGTCCATAACTTTTTGAGTTATGTTGCACAGTAATGGACAGACAGACAGACAGAGACAGACAGACAGACAAACAAACAAACAAACCGTGGCAAAAACATAACCTCCTTGGCAGAGGTAAAAATGCCACATCATACAGTATAGCTTTAATTGATTGTTGGTTTAAAATACAAGAATTAAAATTGAATTTCAAGGTGTTGTAATTTTTCAGTGTCAAAACACCTCAACCAAATAAAAAAAAAGGGTTGATTTTCATTTTCTCTTTGTAATAAGAAAAAAGACAGTTACTACCTGACAGATATGGAAAAACGGACCAAAAATGCCTGTTTTTTTTTTTTTCATTTCTGAGACAATGTTGTCGTTTTCAAGGAAAGAGCGCTAATGCTTATTTCACAAAGATTCTTACGAATGATGGGTTTGTATAAATCATTCAGTTTGTACAAAATCTGGAGTTCGTAGACATACATGGAGGAAGCATATCTACGATGTTCAGATTTCGTACAAACCCATTGTTCGTCAGAATCTTTGTGACCTAGGCATTAGTGCTCTTTGAAAACGACAACATTCGGCCTTAGAAAATTTTTAAAAAAAAAGAAAAAGTCATTTTTGGTCTGTTTTTTCCATTTCTGTCAGGTAGTTACTGTCTTTTTTGTTATTAGAAAGAGAAAATGAAAATCACTCTGTTTTTTAAATTTGGTTTATCTGTTTTGACACTGAAAAAGAAAGACGCCTTGAAATTAAATTTTAATTCTTCTATTTTAAAACGAAAATCAATTAACCACTCGTTTTTCTTTTGTTTCTGAAAAGAAAATCCAATTACCAAAAGATACACTGACCTCGTACGAACTGGAAGATTCGTCCAAACCCATCGCTCGTAAGAATCTTTTTGGCCTAGGCGTTAGCGCGGTCTCCTTGAAAATGACAACATCCGGAGTCAGAAAAAAAAAAAAAAAAACAGCCATTTTTGGCCCATTTTTCCATTTCTGTCAGGTAGTAGCTTTCTTTATTGTTATTAGAAAGTGAAAACGAAAGTCAATCCGCTTTTTTTAAATTTGGTTTATCCGTTTTGACACTGAAAAAGAAAAAAACGCCTTGAAATTCTATTGTAATTCTTATATTTTCAAACAACAATCAATTAACCACTAGTTACCTCCGCCAAGGAGGTTATGTGTTTGCCGGCTTTGGTTTGTCTGTCTGTCTGTGTGCAAGATAACTCAGAAAGTTATGGACGGATTTGGATGAAAAGTTCAGGAAATGTTGATACTGGCACAAGGAACAAATGATTAAATTTTGGTGGGGTGGGGGGGCCACTGATCTGCCTTGGTGGAGGTCTGCGCTCTCTGAGTTCTTTTCTAGTTTTCTTTTGTTTCTGAAAAGAAAATCCCGTTACCCAAAGATACACTGACCGTACACCCAGCTGTAGTCATATCTGTAATGCAGTCCCATTTCTGTTTGTCGATTATGTTCATTCCTGCTTACTGTATAGTCCCAGTTATATTCAGTGCTTTCTCTGCTTTTATTGGAGGCCTATCTTCAATGTGCTTTATAACTGAGGCCATGATGAAAGAATACACTGTATTTTACCCGGGCCAGATCAGAAACTTTAGTAGGAAATAAAAAAATGACCCTTTTTACTGTACATTAAAAGGAGCAGCTTAATGGAGGCGAGTGATACCTTAGCGAGAGAACTTCAAATGAAAGCCCTCATGGAAAGTTTTTAAAACTCTCACCGCCTTTAGTCCAATGGTTAGGTGACAAATGTAACCACATCGCAAATTGTCCTCGAGCTCACTCTCCAACAGAATGGCTTCAATTTTTCTTCTCCACAATCGCCTCTCATTTATTACAATGGGTCACATTGGAGTAGCTAGCCCAAAAAATGCAAATTCACATCCAATTTCATGGATCTGAAAGCACTCAAAATAGCCTGAACTCTGCCATGGAGAAGCACATGGAGGTGCAGAGCCGTGATAGGCTTGATAAGATGATCCACGGGGTGCGGAACAGCTTGGGTTGTCAGGCATTGTTGGCTTTTAGTGTGTCTAGCTCATTTACGCCCTGCCATACTCCAAAGGAATATTGATCAGGAGAGATTCACTGTCAGTATGAGTTGAGCAACTCTGATATTTTCTAATACTCCAGTCTAGTTTTAGAAAAGCGTTAAATCTGTTCCTGTTTGTTCACAACTCACAAACTCCTGTCGAGAGAGACGTCTGGCACTAAACGTCTTTCTCATTATAGCTGAATATTTAATTTTAAAAACCGGCTTTCAAAGACAACTTAATGCTCACCACATTAATCACACTCGCATACAGAGGCTTATTTAAGGCAGACTTGTCATAAGACCCGCTGTTACCGAATCAAAGCTGCATTGTGATTTTGCAAATAGTTTCATCAGTTTCTTTTTTCTTATCTATATGTTTTGGTCAGACTCGGTTTGAGTTTTAGATGTTAAATTCTCCTCAATCCCACATAAGCTGCTTTACTCCATTAATATCTATAACATAGACTCCAACCTTCCGGAACAGCTGTACTACGGAAGAGACTTCCCTGTGTGAGAGAAATCATCAAGACATTCCTTTTCAATGGAGCCATTCAGTTGTTTGAAGGCCATAAATCAGGGAGCTCTAGAGCTTCCCATACAGCTGTACTAATGACAGGCTTTGAAGATAATAGAGATATAGGGCTGGATTCAGACTTCGAAAGACTTCTCAGTCTGAGAAGCGAGCGCACATACACACAATGCTCAGTTGTCTAACAGACGACCAAATGTTTCTGCAGGAAGTCTTAAATGTGGTCCATTGTAGATAGTGTTTTATTCTTATCAGCGTTCGGATAAAAAACAGTGTGCTGAATATGAACTCAAACCCAGTGATTCACAACATTAACGCAGTCAGAATCCACGTTCAAACAGTATATTTTAATTTTAATGGTGATTATAACAGCAGGGGTAAGGCTGTGCAGTATATCGACTTTTTAAGATATATACCGTCGTTGCAAATGAGATATAGATTGTATTTTGACGTTGCTTGTCCTCTGTAAACCCATATCAGTGCATGTTTTTTTTTTCTTTCCTTTTCCTCATGAAACCATCCCAGTCTGATTTGACCCACTTCATAGTGAGTCGGGAGTAATTTTACCCTGCTCATAGTAACATAAAAGATATTGTGTGCTGTGCTGTTGCTTCAAAAAAGCATCTGTGCAAAACCAGGAATATTGCACAATCACATGTCTGCAGCCACCACCAGGTCATTAAATAATAACAATAATAATAGCAATAATAATAATAAATTGCATTTATAAAGCACTTTTCATTCAGCGGAATCTCAAAGTGCTACGGAGAAAAGAGAGTCCAATAAAAAATTAAATACTATAGTCACGGAAAAAATTATTAGACCACCCTTGTTTTCTTCAATTTCTTGTTCATTTTAATGCCTGGTACAACTAAAGGTACATTTGTTTGGTCAAATATAATGAGAACAACAAAAATACAGCATTATATATAGCATTATATAAATCCAATCAGTTACAGTATGTTCACGCTGAATTCTAAACACAAAGAATTAGACACTGCTAAGAATATTTTAAAATATACGTAGTAAACAGAAAGATAGTCATGTAAGCTAATTAATTTTATATAACACTACCGAGATATTGGAAAATTTTGACCTTTTAAATACATGTGTTACATTACCAATATTAATGAAAACCACCCATGAAGCATCAGTCTCTGAAAAATCCCTAATTATACTGATAAATGCCCCATTTAAAGGTTCAGTCTGTATATATATATATATATATATTTTTTTTTTTTTTTTTTTTTCTTAGCTATTCTAGAAACATGGCAGCACAGCACGGCTCATTCTATGCAAATACAACAGTTCTTGGATTATCCACTATTAAAAGCCTAATTATGCATATTATATTCCGTTTCTACAATTATACATACTTAAATACCTCTAAATCTAATACATTAAACCTTTAAATATACTCCGTAGCCTAGCAACATTTATACTAAAAAATAACCCATATATGCTCTCTTTAAAATCCTATAATTACACTGATACTGGGTCCATTAAAATGAATATTAGTGGAGTAGGAAGGTTTGGAAAGGACTGATAATACGGATTTAATGACGTGCAGGTCGTTTGATAGATTAGGGTCACCCTCCCTCTCTATTTTTATTCAGCAAAGGCTATTTTCTTACATATATTATTTCATTCACATGTATTATAGCTGTATAAGGACATTTTTACATATATCCTACATCTTTGACTTTCAACAGAACATTTCACTCGAGGCTTTTCCATTGGACATCTGTGCAAAACTTTACCGAAATTTACTGAATGTCGAAAAAACAGAAGTCCATTAAGTCAGTTTTACCATTAAATCACAAATGCAATGATTTCACAAGAAGTCACATAAACATGCTGGCAAACATAAATATCACATTGATTTACAGATATATTCATTATTATATATTACCCCACTATCCCGTACTAAATTAAAACACAAACACATTTGCACCTTGTACAAGCTAAATTAAAACACAATCAAAACACAAACACATTTGCTCCTTGTATTAGTAAGCTCTATAAATCATGGACAAAAAACCAGTCAGGTACCACCACTGCCATATTCTCAAAAAATACAACTTGCTAAGATTTGAAAGCTTTAGTGACCTATGTTTTCAGTTTATTTTCAAATGTGCAAACAACTTAGCACCTGAACCACTCAGTCGATTTGTTGAGAGACAAAACAGCAACAGAGTCACCAGAAGCTCCTCAAACCTAAACGGCAAAATCCCATTTTGCAGGACAACTTTCAGACAGTCATCCTTTTTCTGTTAGAGTGTTAAACTGTGGAACTCACTGCCATCAGAAATAAAATCCATCTCAGAGTTTAAGATGTTCACCACCAGAACCAAAACCTGGTTAAAGACAAAACACAACTGTTCTCATCTGTAAATATTGTGTGTATTGTTTAGGAGAGTGAGTGAGTGAATGAATGCCTCATGTCATAGAAATATAACACCGGATTATTGAATTGTATAGTATGATTGTTTTAAAATATGTATATTTATATTGTACTGTGATGTTATGGAGGAGCCCAAACGGGGACTGGAGTTGAGAATTAGCACTAGCTATAAACTTTATACGCATCACATCAGCTGCAACTGTGTTTGACTGCATTGTCAAATAAATAAATGAATAAATAAATAAATAAAATGATTCATCTCCTGGTGTGTCCACACATACCGCACCATTTTTCTTTTAAAACTCTTCCTCTTCGCTTGTTGCAACATCTGTCAACATCCGTTTTTTTTTTTGTTTTTTTTTTTATTCATATGGCTCCAATTGCGGAAGGTCTGTCCATTGCAGTTTTGTGTGATATACCAATTTTGCTACACCTGAAAAACCACCTATTGCCAGTGTAAAAATTTTTCGTCGAAAAATGAGAGTTTTGCCGAAATTGTCATTTTTCCAGTAGGCAAATTTTTTATGCGCAAGTTATATTTGCGCAATTTGAGGATCAATAGAAAAGCAACTCCTGACTGTTTTATGTATCTTTATTCACCCTAACAATACAGCAATATGACTTTTTGGTCCATGTCGGGGAATAATATTCTATGTGAATGTGATGTTTCGCAAAGTTACATGTAAGATTAACCCATAAAGACCCAAACAGCCAGCGGTGACGCAAACCATTTACAGATCTACACTGTTTAATACCAGTTGATCCACTAATCCTATCAATCCATGCAAATACTTGGTGTAAAATACAGTTTGTCATCTTTTCATGGTCATTAGATATGACCCATTTGGACATTCAGAGTAGTTAGGTAGTTACCGTAGAAACACCGTCATCTTCTACAACATTGATTCCCCAGTAAAACCCATGGAGTTGGATCAATGACAGTGGATGGAGACACTTGTTTTTACATTTGGTTATTGGTATCTTTGCTGAAAAAGTTTTTTTTTTTTTTTTTTTTTTTTTTTTTTATTATCTCAGTTTTTATCTAATTAATTCTGAATTTACTCGGACTTTTCATGAACACCTACATGATCTGTGAATTAAATATAGGAAAATATATGATTTACACCAAAAATGCAAAGGACAGAGGATAATATTATTTAAAAAAAAAAAAAAAAAAAAAAAAAAAGGTAGAAATAGAGAAAAAAATCATTGGGAACTCCCACAAAAGTAGCACTGGGTCTTTATGGGTTAAGGGACATAACTTGTGCATCATCAGCTATGTTACGATTATTTTCCAGCATAAAAATGAAAAAAAAAAATAAAAAAAAAATTCACATTTACTACCGAGTTTCAGCAGATCCAGAAGGATCTATAAATGGTTTCATGGAGACCCTAACTCTTCTCTGTGTGCTCATGCCGAGACACATGAGAGTGTTACCCTTGGATCAGTCATAGATTTAGAATTGGCCACTGATGCATCCAGCCAATCTGTCTGCACCAAATATGAAAAGAACTTAATGATCTTCTAATTAATTTTTGAAGCCATACAGGAGCTAAATAATTTGTGAGTCAACAAATGTGCAGTTGTGTTAATGCAGTGCTTTTCTGCTTGATGCAATTTTCCATTACTCAGAATGTCTGCAAAGATCAGCCATTGTATTTATTATGCAGAGGCTCATCCCGCTGTGTGCGTATACAGGAGGTGTCAGTTTTGCATTCTTTCTCCCTGGTTTGGAATTCAGTCTTGATTATGTCATTATATGGCAGCGGCATATTTGGCTGCACTGCCTCAGATATCTCCAGGAGCCATAGCAGACACACAAAAAAAAGGGCCAAGTGTTGGAGGATTGCTGTCTTTATTAGCTTTCTCTTAGCAGGTTGTCAACAAGCAATCAGTCTCCATGCAAATGATGTTTCAGTCTTAGTCATTTAATTGTTGCCGGTCCGTGTGCTGAGGATGAAACACAGAAAGTGATAACAATATGCAGTTCCAATTAAATTCACTCATGTGTAACTTATACTTGAGGAATTGCTTTCTACTCCAGTCAGGAGTGCTTAGGACTTTACAGCAGCGTGTCTGCATTTATGCAAACAAAGCACGAGTGTTCCATGAAAACACGCACGAGTTCTGCATCATTTCGCGCTGCTAAACTGTGGTCTGTGGCCGTGTTCTGACCAGATATAGAATCACTGAGCAGCCACCGATATGACTTCAAGTGCTTTTATTTATTTATTTATTTTTAATCTCTGTAAGCAAGGTAGCGAGTGCTGTTTACTTCCTGTGTATTTATGGCTTATGTGTGGAATGAATTGATGATTTTTCTTTATTGCTTTCATATTCTTGTAAACAGACCTGGAGAACTTCAAAACCCAGAGGAGAAGTCCAGTGAGGGTACGTGAGGGTCAAGGAGTGGTCTTACTCTGTGGACCGCCGCCACACTCTGGAGGTAAGACGGCCTCGACTGACATCTTACTCCCAAAGCTTTAACCCTTTACAGGGCACTTATAGAAATCCTACTATATAATGCACGTTTCGGCCCCGCCCCGTGTTCGGTGTTTGTCCCATCGATGTCCGATCAATGTTGCAAACATGGGACATGGGAGGGCGTTTGGGTGCAGTGCCGCTGTTGCACCACGGGAGGGCGCTATTGTACAAGGAACCATGGGTACAATGCCGCTAGTACTCTGAAATTCAAGATTTCTACCTTATGCCATGTTTCCACTAAATGGTACCGACTCAACTTGGCCTTTTTGCGTTTCTATTACCTTAAAAAGAACCTGGAATCTGGTACCCGGTACAAACTTTTTTGTATCTGCTCAGCTGAGGATCCAAAATGGGTGAAGAGATACTAAAACATGATGTGTTAACACTGCCGACCACTGATTGGTCAGGGAGTTTTCTCTGCATCATTGTATCATCAGTGTGCAACCCACCATTTAAAAACAACTGATTTGGAAGTTTACAGTAAATATACCGGTAGGCTAATCCCGGGAGCGCTGTAAAGCTAGGCTTGCGCTAACCTATCTCCACATTACCATTGGCAATGCATTTTCCTGGTTGGCGAAGTTGTTTTCAACCTGTGTAGCTACAGTGGCGAAGGTATTTTTTAGTAAAATCAACCAACTTACATCTCTGATCGAAAATGTCCGAGCAATAACCAAGGAAAATAACAAATGCGGTCTCCACTACTGAAGAGCGCTGCCGACAGTGATCGAACTCACCCGAACGTTTCCGATTTTTTACGAATTCACACTGCACAGACACAGAGGGGTACTGAGCGGTGCAGACCACCACCAGTGGAAGTGAAAACGAAACTTCTGGCTTATTTCTCTTTTCTCTACCTGCTGAAGCTTCGCTTTTAAACCTTACCAGCGAAAACGCTGCAATATTAGTATCACATTAGTGTTGCCTCTGTCGTCTCCATGTTTGTTATTACTGACTTTCTTCTTCTTCTTCTCAAAAAACTTTACTCTTCTTTGTGGTATTTGTCCAGTATGGTTAATTCAGAGTGGCGCCCCCTGGTGGATTAATTGAGAAACGCTCATTCCAACACATTAAATGTCAGTAGCAGCACTTTGTTCCAGTCAGACTAATGACAACGACAATAAAGCACATTTACAAAAGGAACTAAGAACTGGAATGGGATTATTAAGTACTCGTATCGGTACTCGGTATCGGCAAGTACTCAAATGTAAGTACTCATACTCGGTCTGGAAAAAAGTGGTATCGGTGCATCCCTAATGTATGGTATCATCCTCAGAGGTGTCTCACTGGTAAATTTATTTTATATTGAATCTCATATTGAATCTCATGAACATCAGTGGTCAGAATAATTGTATTTATAAGTCTATCATTTATTGTTTTGTTATACATTAGACTAGAAATAAAATGTGTTTAGATGAAAATGTTGATTTAAGTTAATTTTTTATGATTATTTTTTGTATGATAGTGAAGCCAGATTGAACATATTTTTAAGCTCAAAATGCACCAGAATGCAGGAAAAAGACTTCATGTTTTTTTCCAAAATTTCCTGGGGCAGCTATGCTCATCGCCGCGGTCCGCTACGCGCCCCACTGCAGGGACCCAGACTGGCTGTGGCTTTTTGTGGCTACACTCATTTCTACTAATGTAGCCACAGTGGCTGTATCTTTCATTTTCCTAGCACAAGCACAGCGTAAAGGGGGGGTAAATACGACAAATTTATGGGCCCCAGGATTCCCAGGGGGTCCAGTGGATATAAGTTAAGAGTTGTGAAAATTTTGTGTAAGCTGCGTAGTAAAAGACAGGCATAGAAGCCGGGAGGCGGACATCAGAAGTTAAGTTTTAATTTTGGTTTCACGCCAGTTGCGGTCATTACCCATTGCGGTGTGTATGGGACACACCCCTATGTATCCAGCCATATACATATACCCCCCCCCCACACACACACACACACACTCCGATGACAAATTTACAGATACTTTATTTGATGAAGGACCCACAATATGTACCTTACATGGGGGTGGTGGCCCAGGTTAAGCCACATGATGGCAGCCCGCAAAACTACACAGAGGTCGATCAAGGAGGTTCAGACATTTCTGTCCTTTTATGGCTGACGAAAAAACACGAATCAGACGAATTTATCGGCAACTCTCTGAGCAGACGTCACGGAAGTTATGCACCGTGTCACTATGACGTCCAGATACTCTAGAGTCAGTAGTATCCTGTAATGGAAACGGTCTCCAGGTGATTTTGTGATTGTTGTCTTGGTTTGTTTGTACTCATAAAGAGTATATGTCTTGGTTTTGTGGGTTGAAAAAGTTGAAATAAAATCATTACAAATCACGTAGCAGAGACGCGGCATTAGTGTGTTACTAAAGGACATAACATGACTTTATTACTTTTGTGAAATTTGAAGTTTTTTGTTGTTATATAGAACATCAAGGTCAATGAAGCTACCAGATTTGGTTCCTTACCCGTCAGTGGCAAAAAAAAATAAATAAAAAATCGAGGCAGTAAATATAAAAAATACAAGAAAAACACATGTAAGGTGAAAGGAGCATGTATTTTAGAACATTAGAACATCACTTAAAGAACATTAGACCAACATAAGTGCTGATCCAGACCCCTGTCCACATCCACATTATCCCTGAGAACATCATTCCTGACATAAGTACCATTACTTCATGGTAGATAGATAGAGAGGGAGAGAGAGAGAGAGAGAGAGAGATCCACAGAAACAGTCATACCACTTCAATAATAAATAAATAAATCAATAAATAAATGCAGAGTGTAAATAGCTAAAAATAAGTTAGATTAAAAAAAGAAAGTAGAATTAAAAGACAAAATGTGTATTCTACCTAACACATTAAACGTAAAAACATAACATAACAAAGCAGTTACCCTCAGTGTTCATGCAGGGGTGGACCTTACAGACCTGGTAGACCACATTGGATCTGAGATTGTTGCCTCACTGTCCTCACTGGAACTGTTACTGTCACTGTTTTGTTATGTGTGCAGAAATTACCAAAAATAGTCTGTTGCCCGATAAAGGGTTAATAGTGACAAGCTGCTTATTTTGCCCAGTATTTCACACAGTTGTCACACAAATAGATCAAGGGAAAATGGACTTTCTTTGAGGCCTGTCTTAAACACAGATCTCATATGAAGCATTGATGCTACAGTTCATCTAAAACTCAGGATAAGCGAAGAGTCAGTATTTGTCGTACACAGAAACATCATGGCGTAGGGCAGGGGTGTCAAACTCATTTTCTTCCGGGGACCACATTCAGCCTAATTTAATCTGAAGTGGGTCGGACCAGTAAAATAATAGCATGATAACCAGTAAATAATGACAACTCTGAATTGTTTTAGTCCAAAAAATGACGTTCAGTTATGCCGATATTTACATATACAAACTATCCAGACAAAAAGGATGTGAATAACCTGGAAAAAAACAGAATTTGTTAAGAAATAAAAGTACAATTTTATCAATATTATGCCTCGACTTATCATTTATACATATGCATTACAGAGCAGATCTACAAAGGCACAAAACATTTAGTAACAGGCAGAAAATTGCTAAAATTGCACTTAATTTTCTTCATTTCTTCATTTAGTTCAAGTTATTCACATTATTATTAAAGAATAGTTTGTTAATGTAAACATTTTCATAATTTAATGTTTTTGCACTAAATCAAAGAGAAAAAATGGTGTTGTCATTATTTACAGGTTATTATGATATTATTTTTGAGTTTGATGCCCTAACTTGCACTTTGCAAATTCATCCCATGGGCCGGATTGGAACCTTTAGCGGGCCAGTTTTGGCCCCTGGGCTGCATGTTTGACACCACAGTGGTGCAGGGGTTCCCTCACTTAAAGGATGCATGTAATATACAGGGTGGGGAAGCAAAATTTACAATGAACATTTAGTTGTTTTTTCTCAGTAGGCACTACATCAAGTGTTTTGAAACCAAACATATATTGATGTCATAATCATACCTAACACTATTATCCATACCTTTTCAGAAACTTTTGCCCATATGAGTAATCAGGAAAGCAAACGTCACAGAGTGTGTGATTTGCTGAATGCACTCGTCACACCAAAGGAGATTTCAAAAATAGTCGGCGTGTCCATAAAGACTGTTTATAATGTAAAGAAGAGAATGACTATGAGCAAAACTATTACGAGAAAGTCTGGAAGATACTATTAAAGAAGAATGGGAGAAGTTGTCACCCGAATATTTGAGGAACACTTGCGCAAGTTTCAGGAAGCGTGTGAAGGCAGTTATTGAGAAAGAAGGAGGACACATAGAATAAAAACATTTTCTATTATGTCAATTTTCTTGTGGCAAATAAATTCTCATGACTTTCACTAAACTAATTGGTCATACACTGTCTTTCAATCCCTGCCTCAAAATATTGTAAATTTTGCTTCCCCACCCTGTACTACAGCGATCCAAGCTTCAATTCATGTGTCATCCCTCTGCCTCACTAATGAATCTGAGAATGCATGTGAACAGTCTTTTTTTGCTTTGGGATGCTCCTAACAGAGTGAAATGACCCTGAAGTATTTGCGTGTAAGCCATGATTGAAGCTGAGCAGATTATTTAAACGTAAAGTAAAGAAGCATCGATACTTCCGTTAGTTTCTCTGTGGGAGTCGAACACCTGAGCATCCTTTATGAAAAGAGCGGACACAATGCAGCCCCACGGTTCACTGCAGAGGCAACGCTGACCCATCCCACTACAGAAACAGACTAACATGACCTTATTTTACAAATATCTAACACAGGGGTGTCAAACATACAGCCCATGACCCACCAAAGACTCCAGCCTGACCCGTGGGATGAATTTATGAAATGCAAAAATTACACTGAAGATAATATGAAAGTTGTCAAAATCATTTTAGTTCACATGTTTTGGACCAGTCCAGTAAAGTACTATTACAATACTTATAAATAATATCAATTACAAGTTTTGTCTTTGCTTTAGTGCAAAAAAGTGAAATTATATTATATTATAACTAGAAATTCACTCGGAGAGCGCAGACCTCCGCCAAGGCAGATCAGTTGTGTCCCCCCCTCCTCGATCACCACCAAAATTTTATTATTTGTTCCTTGTGCCAGTATCAACATTTCTTGAAATTTGCATCCAAATCCATCCATGACTTTTTGAGTTATCTTGCACATGGACAGACAGACAGACAAACCATTGCCGGCAAAAACATAACCTCCTTGGCGGAAGTAATGAAAATATCTCTGTTATATTTTTTAATTTCTGAGTGCAATGTGTTTTTGTTTTTTTTTTTTTTTACTCACTTTGATGCGTAATTAATTGTACATTTTTGTTTTGCTACACTCGTCCTCTACTTGTCTATGTTAAGGTATTTTACATGTATATTTTATATGTTTTTTTGTATTATTATAACCTTCTGGTACTTTTTTGGGTAACAATTTAACATCTTTCCAGGGACTGCAGATGAAAAAATAGCCTTCGGGCTGACTTGTCCTTGTTAAATAAACCAATAAATAAAATAACCATATACAAACTATCCTGTCACAAAAAAAAGTGAATAACCTGAAAAAACATGAACCTAAAATTTCTGCAGAACAATAAGTACAGTTTTAACAGTATTATGCCTCATGTATTACAGATCATAGTGGATCTACAAAGGCACAAAATAATTATGAACAGGCAGAATAGTTATTATTTATAGGGTATTATGCTATTACTTTACTGGTCGGACCCAGATGAGCTCATACTGGTCTGTATGTGGCCCCTGAGTTTGACATCCTTGACCGTTAACATCATCCTGCAGACCAGACTGGAAACTGGTGTGGGCTAGTTTTGGCCCCTGGACCATATGTTTACCACAACAGACTGTGTTTCTGCTTTGAAAACAGGAAAACCATATATGATCCAACCTGTACACCCATACTGCAGGACCCACCCTGACACCCCTGGACCACATCTATCCCACTGCTCTGCATCTCATCACAGTGAATAGGTACTGGACGTGTCATTGTGAGCTGTACAGAAATACTGACGGTCAACTAAGAGACACACTGACACTTGGACATTCATTTACAAGCTCCTCTTTTCCAAACTGCCACCTCACTAGAGCCCAGAGCCCATCACTGTGGTACCGTGTCACAGAAGAAACAGGTTTTCCTCACACTAACACTGTACTGAGGAAGACGTGTTTCTGGTATTTTGCATCTTAACTACACTAGAAAGACAGACTTTCATCTTCAAGGTTTATTGAGCTCTGCTGTTGCTACATCTTCATGTATGTGTGTGATAATCAGCCCTCTGGATTGAATCGTCTTCTAAATGTGCATGTAAAAAGATGTTGTACTTAGGGCCTCTATTGCAAATGAGATCTTGATCTCAGTGCGACATTCTGACGGAAATAATAAAGAAATAAAAGGAAAGAAATTACATTTGTCACACACGTGGATCAGAGGAAAATCGACTTTCTTTGAGGCCTCTCTCTCACAGATCTCATGTGAAGGAGATAAGAACTAAGAAAAAATACAGTGACTAAAGATAATGATGAAATAATGATAGTTACCAAATGATATTATTTTAAGGCAGGAAATGTTTCATATAATTATTGATGCAAGCACTGCACTATCTTTGTATGTAGAAGACTTTGGTTAAAATAGACCTTTTCATAATATTAACTCTACTATAAAGACGGTGCACTCGGTTACAAGTATTGCACAACTCCCTAATGTAATCGGCCTGGTTGGCTCCAGACACACACCTTGTCTCGACCGTTATGTACATAAGAGTGGGTGTAAATAGCGTCTGCCTTGAAGAAATGTCAACTTGCTGTGATATCACTTTACTGATTCCTCATCTACTTCATGCTTATGTGGCCAAAGCGAAGCCACAGCCTCTCCCTCTCAGATCTCCTGGCTGTTTGTTTGTGCTGTCGAGGTCAGTGGAGTGAGTCATTTTTACTTTGGGACACTCTGGCCTGTCGGCCTGATTTTCAATGGGGGCGAGGAGGAACTTTGGCATGCAGACTGGAGAGCCTGTTGGTGCCTGGGCTCCTGCCAGGTTGAGTAATGGAGATGCTCTCTGAAGGTGCTTTGTTGGCTTCCCATCAGCCCTTTGCATCCATCACATGATCAACGGGAGTTCATGTTGTTGTGATAATGGAATGTGTAATTAAGATACAGAGCTTGGAAACATATTGATATTATATATTGCGTTGTTGTTGTTTTTTCCTCACAATTTTAGATTTTTATTGCTATAACATGAGACACGAAGATGAGGTTGAATGTTAACATCAATGAAAACAAACCCTCACACTGAGCTAGAAACACCATGTTTCTCTTTAGACCAGGTCATTAAAAATGACCACAGATGTTTTTCAGCAGTAGATGTGTAGTGGCTAATAAATAAGCCATGTTCTGCCAGGGTCGCTCCCTTGATGATGGATGCTGATACATGTCCATCTGTGCCTCAGTGAGACCAAATATGTTGTCTCTTGTCATTTCCTCTACATTAAAATCAGCTGTGCAGATGTCTGAGAAGGCGAATCCACCGTCCTCATGATTAACAGTTAAAAACCAGAGCCGTCCAGACCAGCTCTGACAACATTCAACAACAGCTTTGTTAGCTGTGGCTAATTTAGTCAGCATTAAACTAGCCTGCCTGTGGAGAGGCCAGCTGTAAGCATGCACCTTGAAACAGGTTGTAGGCTGTAGGTTGCTAGGTTACCAGGTACCCAGTTACCAGGCTGTAGTGACACATGGGGTTGTAATTGTATATGAGGTGTACATTGTGTGTGATCTGTTAAATGCGTGAAGGTGCGACTATGAGAAAGCGAGAAATTGCAGCTCATAGTAGTGTCATCGACGTCAGAGAGAATAAAGACTGAAACTATTTCAGCATTTCCAATCAATATGTTTTGAAAAATTTGTATTTTAATAGAATAGAATAGAATATATTTATTGTCACTGTAACAAGTTTGAGATTTAAAAGTGCCATCCAGTCTGTAAATCTTATATAAAATTAAATATAAAACTTACAAATGAAAACAGGTAAAAAAAAACGCAGTTATAAAACGAGCAGAAACCCATCACTCACACAAAAGCACACATTCTATTATTGCACTGATCCTTTAGAAAACATATTGCACACTAGATATGTAATACTATTGTGCATATTGTATTACATATGTAATAGTAATATGAATGAGCAGTCGGTGCTATTTACAGATACACTATTAGGACAAAAATATTGAGGCCCATTAATTCTGGTGTTTTATTGCCAACAAGAGGCTGGGCTGTAAAATGACACTGATAAATGGAATAATATAAGGTTATATCATGATGAATATCATTGCCATAAATATGGTTATATCATCTTCAGGGTTAGTTAATTTTGTCTCTGGAAACACAAATTGCTTTATAGTTTTTACTTTATTTTACTCAGCACTGACTTTTCTTTTTTTTTTTATGATTCAAATGCTCTACCGCTAGAATATTGGTGATATTTTGACCATAAATAAAAAATTTTAAACTACGTGTAACCATCTGGTTTCTCCCACTCTTACTCAGGAAGAAAAATACTTAAAGAAAAAGTTAAATAAGCATTGATTCGACAATTATCACTGTAATTTTGATAACAGCTGATGTAACATTTTTAGAATGATAATATTTCAATGAGAATGAGGAGTTTTATAAACTGAAGGTGTGATGGGTCCCAGTAATTTTGTCCATATAGTATAGACTGATTAATTGGTTTGACTTATTGAAGTGATAAAGTTCCCACCAATAGCAGCCGATAGATATTAGACCAGTACTAATACCAGTACCACATTAATTGATTAATTAAATTTTATGTTGAATCATCTATATTTACTCAACATCACTTTATTAGGTACACCTAACCCTAACCCTAACCCTAGTACTAGTTGTACTTAATAAAGTGGCCAGTGAGTGTATATGATGCTGCAGCCAATCTCCTTTAATGTTTGACGTGTTGTGCTAGCATTTCCGCTGATAAGGTTTTGAAAATCCTTGCCACCACACCATACATTTGATACAAAAATCATCACAGTCACATTAGACTTATTATACATATGTATAATATATAATAGGCCTCAGGGCCGGTTCTGGGGGGTCTGGTCCTGCCCCCTCAAATGAAAGTTTGCAAAGTTTCAGGAGATAGGGAAAAGGTAAATGAGCTTCACAACAGCAGAAGACGTAGAGGAATTAATAACACGTAGTAAGTTTCACTTTCACTTTGCTTATATATAATATATATTATATTGTGAGGTATGTGCAGCACGGACCGCACCACCCTATATACACCCCACCACCACCACCACCCCCGAATAAGAAAGACGGACCCACCCATGCACACACCCCCCACCGATTACACACCGCCACACCAAGAGATCAATTCCAGAGGAAACACTGCGTTCAGAGATGCTCCTCTGCCGACCTCGGATGGAACCAGTGTTTATTTCACTTACTGTTGCTTTTCTGTCAGCACAAACCATTCTGGTCATTTTCCTCTGACCTCTGGCATCTACAGGGTATTTTCACCCAGAGAACTGCCGCTCATTGGATATTTTCTCCCTTTTGAACCGTTCTCTGTAAATTCTAGAGATGCCTGTCTGTGAAAAACCCAGAAAATTGCCTCTTTCTGAAATTCTCAGGCCGGTTTGTTTGGTATTACCAACCGTCCCACATTCAAAGTCTTTTACATCCCCTTTCTTCCCTGTTCTGAGGCTCAGTTTGGATTTCAACAGATTGTCCTGAGCATGTCTACATACCTAAATACAATGATATGCTGTTGTGTGGTCAGTCTATTTAATATTCACAATAAACAAGTGAACAGGTGTACCTAATAAAGTGGCCAGTGAGTGTATATTGTCTTACATGTTCAGTTCAGTGATTGAGATTCTAATCAAGTCAAAGATGGTTCACTTCAACAATGCATAATGTCAAAAATTTGGCACCTTTTTTGTGCTCCAAGCTATTATTATATCAGCCTTTAAAACTCCAACTCGTTCATCCCCTAATCTTCAGTCCTGCCAGAAAAACATGATTATGTGATCGCATAATTCACAGGTGTCAAACATGTGGCCCGGGGGCCAAATCTGGCCCGCCAAAGGTTCCATTCCGGCCCGTGGGATGAAAGTGCAAAAATTAACCTGAACAGTCAAGGTTGTCAAAATCATTTTGGTTCAGGTTCCACATACAGACCAGTATGATCGCCAGTAAAAATAACACAATAAACCCATAAATAATGACAAATACAAATTTTCTTTGTGAAAAATTATGTAGAAAAAAATTAAGTGAAAAAAATAAGATTACACTATGAAAATATTTACATTTACAAAACTATTTTTTCACAATAAAATGCAAATAAATACATAAACATAAACAAAGAAGAACAACCCGAAATGTGCAATTTTAACAATATTCTGCCTGTTACTAAATGTTTTGTGTTAATAATAAGAGATGTATAGAAATTATATAGAAATTGTTTAAATTTTAGTTCCAAACTCCAAAATTTTAACGATATTCTGCCTGTTACCAAATGGTTATGCAACACTGTGTTTAATGTACATGTATAAATAATAAGTCAAGGTATAGTATTGTTAAAATTGCACTAATTTTTCAAATGAAATTTCTGTTTTTTCAGGTTATTCACATCTTTTTTTCTAAAATGTAAATATTTTCATAATTTAATTGGGGATTTTTTGTACTAAAACAAAATTAAAAACTTGGATTTGTCATTATTTATAGGTTATTAAGTCATTATTTTACTGGTCTGGCCTGCTTGAGATCAAATTGGGCTAAATATGGGCCCTGAACCAAAATGAGTTTGACACCCCTGGCATAATTCATAATGGGGTCTGGAGTCATAGTGGGGGTCTGCATTTTTTCAAAAAGGGCATATATTCACCACAATAATAGCATATTTCTGTGCAAAATATGCAAAATATGCTAAACTCCCATGATTTCATAATCCCTGCATTTGCCCACATAAAGTTTAAAAGATATTGTATTGTAACTTGACACAGGTGGTGATGTAATATGAGACACGCAACATCATCAGCTCGCGCATCCACAGAAGGTAAAACGCGAGCCTCCGAAAAAATCCTGCAAGATGATGAAAAATGCAGCTCATTTGCCGACCAAAATATCTGCAGAAGACAGCGCAAACCAATACCTGATGTACACAAAAACAGGTCATAGTATTTTGCACAGCATGCAAATGTATGTTACAACGTAAGAGAAAATCTATGCTGGAGCCACTTTTCCAGTGCGAAACACTTGAAAATGGTTTCTGCTACAGCAATAATAATTATTATTGCTGTAATTTGATGTAATTTGAACATAAAGCAGTGGTTCCCAACCTTTTTTGGCTCATGACCCCATTTTAACATCACAAATTTCCGGCGACTCCAGACATTCAAAATGGAGACTTTTTTTTTTTTTTTGCTAAAATTAAATTGTTTTTGATCATGTAATAGTTTGCTATACTATGTTACAAATAAACGTTAATTTTAGACCACATTTAGTCTATATAATGTATATTATTATGGACCGAGGCAGAAAAGCCAGGTGTAGATTACTACACAAAGTGAGAATTGGATTTTCCTTGGTCAGGATATGTACAGTCAGTCCAGCTTGGATTTACAAGGCTGACAATTAATACCGAACAAACAAGAACTCAAACTATGAATTATGAAAGAGCTGCAGCATCTGAAACTGACCACAATGAACATTTGACAGATAAACAGTACTGCAGTGCTTCAGTTTCAGCTTCACAGTTTGTCATGTCTTTTATGGATTGGGATTGTCTCTGTCAACTCACCATATATTTTTTATTAGTAAGGTGTTTTGTTTTTTTTTTTTGGTTATTTTTTCATCAATTACTACAAATTCCAGGTGACTCCATTTGAATTCCAGGCGACTCCATTTGAGGTTGAAAAACACTGACATAAAGGCTCTGATAGCCTGAGTTTAATTCTTAGTTTTATATGGTAAAAATGACACCTTTGGTATTAGTGAGAGAGGACCAATCATCCTTCTGTGTACTCAGTGGAGTCACGGAAGTACTCCTGAGAGATTGAATTGTAATTTTCAGATGAATGGATGAGAACGGTGAATTGCTATGTGAAAAAATATGTGAACCATGGAACATACCAATAAAAAGAGAATTAAAAAAAAAAAAAGAAAAGAAAAAACGGCTCAAATAGCCTTGAAACTGATGACCTGTTCTACCTCACCTTTGTGAAGCAGGAAGCAATTATTTTATTTTTGACACTCGTGACTCAGGAATGTTAAAGCCATGATTGAGTAATGCTTAGAAAATAAAGAACTAAAACAGAACCAGCCCTTCCTTTCTGTGATGTTTGCTTATCATAGGATGTAATTAGATGTTTTGTGTTTAGTAGTAGCCCTGTTAGAACAGGATGTGGGAGAAGAATCAGTTTTTTGTTTTTTTTTTTGTATTGAAACACATGTTTTTCCAGTTTCCGCATATTTTTGCAACTTCACGCATTTTTTTTTTTTTTTTTTTTGCAAATTCCCACAATTCCACTGCATAAACCGTGCATATTCCATCGCATAATCAAGGTTTTTTTCCAGAGGCACTTTGGAGGAGGCTATTAACTCCTACACAGCGTTGTAGGGATGGGCTTTTTGTGAAAATAACTGATTCTGTGTTGTTTTTATACAGTTCAGAAGACAAGTATCTAATGCAGGGGTGTCAAACTCATTTTCTTCTGGGGGCCACATTCAGCCCAGTTTAATCTGAAGTGGGCTGGACCAGTAAAATAATGGCATGATAGCCAATAAATAATGGCAACTCCAAATTGTTTTAGTGCAAAAAATAATATTTAATTATGCCAGTATGTACATTTAAAAACTATCCAAACAAAAAGGATGTGAATAACCTGAAAAAAATGGAATTTGTTAAGAAATATAAATACAATTTTAGCAATATTTTGCCTCGACTTATCATTTATACATATGCATTTTAGGTCAGATCTGCAAAGGCACAAAACATTTAGTAACAGGCAGAAAATTGTTAAAATTGCATGTAATTTTTTTTTCAGTTATTTCAGGTTCATATTTGTTCAAGTTATTCACATTTTAACCCTTTCATGCATAGTGGTCACTACAGTGGGCAGTTATTCTACAGCTGTTCTCTTGTATATTCATGGATTTTGTTATTTTAGTTTCATATCAGCCAACACAATACACAAAACACTGCAATTGATAAGATTACTGTAACTTGGCTATTCTTGATAAACCAAATCTAACATGTTTGAGTGTAAATCAATTCCTTGTTATCGTTATTAGACTGTAATTAACAACAAAAGTTGTTTTTTTTTTTTTGTTTTTTTTAATTTGGCATATTATCTCCATGAAGTGACTAGTATTGGAGTTCACTACAAACAAAAAGTTAAGGATATTTCTTTTTGTTTTTTGTCTTTTTTTTGTCATTTTTGCCATTTGTAAATAAAACTGTCTGGTCATATAAAAAAATGTGTTTCAATTCACACACAAAGTAAAAAGCGTTGTGCAAAAATCCCAACTGAAAAAAAAAAAAAAAAATAGCTCCAAAAATTTTAAATATCCATGACTTTTTTGTTTGTAGTGTATGTTAAAATGTGAGAAAACATCAAATTAGCAACATTTAATGTTTTTATGTCATAGTTTTCACACAGTATATCAGTAAATACACGTTTCGTTGCTTTAAAAATTAAACACACATTTTTGCAACTCCATGAAAAATAGCTTCATAAAAAAAAAAAAAAATCATCTCATTGTTTTTTAAGTGCCTAAAGAGGAATAAAGAAAAAAATCTTGATTAACGTTCTCATAATTCATGCATGAAAGGGTTAAAGGATAGTTTGTTAATGTAAACATTCTCATAATTTAATGTTTTTTGCACTAAATCAAAGAGAAAAAAATTAGTGCTGTCATTATTTATAGGTTATTATGATATTTTTGAATTTGATGCCCTAACTTGCACTTTGCAAATTTATCCTGCGGGCCGGATTGGAACCTTTGGTGGGCCGGTTTTGGCCCCCGGGCCGCATGTTTGACACTTGTGATCTAATGAATTTCCCACATTTAGCAAAATATATTAGGATGGTTGAGTTTTTGTCTGCGCTATTATGTGTTTTGTTTAAGCCCCATGTCATTTAAGGTAAAATGTTGGTGCCTCTACAGCGTTAAAACCCTGCTGTTCGACTGCAGAGCCAGTTGAATTCGATATTTTTGTTCTCACCGTACACTAACTTCCAAACCTTGCAGTAGGCTTACATTTGTACTGCTTTGTTGTGTATATGTTATAATGAGACACCTCACCTTGTGTTGACAAGAAATACTGGAACAATGAGCCATATGCTTAGATTTGGCAGCCTCCTGGTGTAATGGATTTTTTTTTTTTTTTTAGACCCATCTCTCCATGTGCAAGGTGTCCAAATGCCAACATGCGCTACAGCCAGTTAAAAACGAAACAGCAGCACTGTCAGAGGTGGTGTGTGTTAGTGGCGGTGTTGTGACTGTCCAGAAATATTTAAAACAGTCTTGGAAACACAATTTTAATGGAATCGTTTATGCATCATCCTCGGGCAAACAACAGGAAATGTCCCATATGCAAAAACAGAGTAGATGTTTCTAATTTTTTTAATAAGTAACGCTCCCCAGGTAAAGAGGAAAGAGTTGACAGTGACGCACTTTTTTAATATAAATTACATCAGCCAAGTCCTTCTGGGTAATTTGCACACAGCCTAACAAACAAGCTGCACTTGCTATTTAAGACGGGAATAGCCATTTGTTTTGTGCCATATTGATGACTCACCTTTGAGTCACCTTGAAAGAAAGTCAGTGTTGTTTTCACTTGTAATAAATGTTGAATCAATGTAGGCTCTAACTTTCAATTAAGAGCTTTTGTGTTGCATGAAATGAACTTTAGCTACCATATAATATAATAACGTGCTATTGATTGATGTTTATCTGTATGAAAGATTCAGCAGGTTCAGGTACGTGTGTAAAAAGTAGAGCTGAAATGATGAATCGACTCAAAGTGATCCAAAAAATAATAATTTAACCACAATTCTCCTGAATCAAAGCTTTGTTTCCTTCATTTCTCTGCCGTTAAACATTGGTTCCACAGTTTTGTTTCTCACGGACGCTTATTGTGACGCACAAGGAAGCTTCAATTCAGGAAAACTGCAATAGATTATTTCCCTTCAATCAATTCAAGTCGATTAATCGAATCGGGAATTTTTGCATTCGCTTCAACTAACTGAAACTGTATTGTGTGCTTCCGAAACTAACTAAAACAGATACAAATTAAAGCTGCAAGCAGCATTGGGCGGGACCTCGCACCGGGCGTTCCGCCTCCCCCGCGATCCGCCTCCCGTGACCGTCCACACCTCAGCTCCACTCACACCTCTCCGTCCCCATACCAGTTCCCATCCTTTAGTGTCCGTCCTCCTTACATCTGTACAGAACACCAGCGACCCTCTGCTGAAACCACCATCACCTTTAAAATGACACTTTTATTTTGGAAAACCTACTGTGTGTATGTGCATTTGTTTTGTATGTGAGAGAAAGAATCAGTTTGAAAAATGAATTGAAATTGTATGAATAATTGAGCATAAAAGTGATGATGTCTCACATTTAAGGCTTTTATTTTGGAAAAACCCTATTGTGTGAGCATGTGTGTCTGTGAGAAAGAGTACTTTTGAATGAAGAAACATTGTACAAAGAGTTGAGCGTTTGATCATAAAAATGAAAAGAAGTTATGTAATAGAAATTTTGTATTATTGGTATTTGGGGTTTTATTTTGAAAAAATGTACTCCGTGTACTTTTGAATGTGTGCAAAATTTCCAGTATCCAAAATACAATGAGTAAAACCTGTTTAAAGATGGAGAAAAAAAAAAAAAAAAAAGTTTGGATTGTCTGGGACTTGAACCCAGGTCCTCTTCCTCCATAGGCAGCTACATGAACCACTACACTAAGGACAGCCATAGACAGCTGCCCACCAAGAAGAATTTTATAGGGACTTTGTCATTGTTAAAAGTGAAAGTAAACATAGTCTTCAAAAAATCGCCATAATTCCATAACCGTAGGTCGTATCTGAAAAATTCTTTCACTTTTGGATTCTGCAGACTTGTGGGAATTGAATGAGGTATAACTTTTTATTCAAAAGTCTGGAATGACTGAGTACTAATTGCAGAAACGTAGAGTAACTTTCAAAGGCAGATTGCCAACTTCCTGTTGGAGTTAGCTCATGAGTGTCAGTGTATGATTTGTCGGGCTCAATCAGACCAACATTTTGGCATTTGTTTCATGTTTCTGTGACATTCCTACTGGCCGCTAGGGCCGATTTTGTGTGTTTTTTAGTACATAGGTGGCGCTACAGAGTCCATTTTAGCATGCAAGGGGTTAATTTTGATATTGTAGGAAAGTGTTCACCAGTCATGACATACATGGCAAATTTGGTGAGTTTTGGAGCATGTTAAGGGGGTCAAATGGCAGTCTAAAGTGGAAAAAGTATGAAAAGAAACAAATTGTTATAAATCAATAACCGTACATCCTATCTCAAAAATTTTTGGATGTGAGAGTTGTGCTGAGTCCCATGAACGCGTAGATATGTCACATGTGGGGAAAAACTACAAAGTGAAAAATGAGTTTCAAACATCGCAACTTTGCAGGCTTGTAAAAAAGAAACTAAGACAGTTATGGAAAAGGTGTGAAATCGTTGTATTAAGGAGGGTTCACTCTATCTTTTGGCGCTATTTAGAAGTCAATACCACAAACGGTGTCATCGGAGTTAGTTTTAGAAATTTTATTTTGAAAGGCATATTGCGAAGTTCCTGTTGCAGATAGGTCATGAGTGTCAGTGGATGATTTGTAGAGCATGATCCAACAAAAATGTTGGCACTGGTTTCATGTCTGTACGACATTCCTACTGGCCACTAGGGCAGTTGCCGTTTTTTTCACATAGGTGGCGCTAGAGAGCCCATTTTGGCACCTATGGGGTTAATTTTTTCATTTTATCAAATTTTTCGCCAGGCCTGACATGTGTGCCAAATTTGGTGAGTTTTCGTGCATGTTCAGGGGGTCAAAATCCAGGTCAAAGTGGTGTGTGAATAATAATAATAATAATTAAAGCTGCAAGCAGCATTGGGCGGGACCTCGCACCGGGCGTTCCGCCTCCCCCGCGATCCGCGTCCCGGGAACGTCCACACCTCAGCTCCACTCACACCTCTCCGTCCCCATAGGAGTTCCCATCCTTTAGTGTCTGTCCTCCTTACATCTGTACAGAACACCAGCGACCCTCTGCTGAAACCACCATCACCTTTAAAATGAGACTTTTATTTTGGAAACCCTACTGTGTGTATGTGCATTTGTTTTGTGTGTGAGAGAAAGAATCAGTTTGAAAAATGAATTGAAATTGTATGAATAATTGAGCATTAAAGTGATGATTTCTCACATTTAAGGCTTTTATTTTGGAAAAACCCTATTGTGTGAGCATGTGTGTCTGTGAGAAAGAGTACTTTTGAATGAAGAAACATTGTACAAACAGTTGAGTGTTTGGTCATAAAAATGAAAAGAAGTTATGTAATAGACATTTTGTATTATTGGTAATTAGGGTTTTATTTAGAAAAAATGTACTCCGTGTACTTTTGAATGTGTGCAAAATTTCCAATATCCAAAATACAATGCAGTAAAACCTGTTTTAAAATGGAGAAAAAAAAAAAAAAAAATTTGTATTGTCTGGGACTTGAACCCAGGTCGTCTTGCTCCATAGGCAGCTACATGAACCACTGCACTAAGGACAGACACATACAGCTGTGCACCAGGAAGAGTTTTATAGGGACTTTGTCATTGTTAAAAGTGAAAGTAAACATAGTCTTCAAAAAATCGCCATTATTCCATAACCGTAGGTCGTATCTGAAAAATTCTTTCACTTTTGGATTCTGCAGACTTGTGGGAATTGAGTGAGGTATAACTTTTTATTCAAAGGTCTGAAATGACTAAGCAGTAATTGCAGAAACGTAGAGTAACTTTCAAAGGCAGATTGCCAACTTCCTGTTGGAGTTAGCTCATGAGTGTCAGTGTATGATTTGTCGGGCTCAATCAGACCAACATTTTGGCATTTGTTTCATGTTTCTGTGACATTCCTACTGGCCGCTAGGGCAGATTTTGTGTGTTTTTTAGTACATAGGTGGTGCTACAGAGTCCATTTTGGCACGCAAGGGGTTAATTTTGATATTGTATGAAAGTGTTCACCAGCCATGACATACATGGCAAATTTGGTGAGTTTTGGAGCATGTTAAGGGGGTCAAATGGCAGTCTAAAGTGGAAAAAGTATGAAAAGAAACAAATTGTTATAAATCAATAACCGTACATCCTATCTCAAAATTTTTTGGATGTGAGAGTTGTGGTGAGTCCTGTGAACGTGTAGATATGTCACATGTGGGGAAAAACTGCAAAATGAAAAATGAGTTTCAAACATCGCAACTTTGCTGGCTTGTAAAAAAGAAACTAAGACAGTTATGGAAAAGGTGTGAAATCGTTGTATTAAGGAGGGTTCACTCTATCTTTTGGCGCTATTTAGAAGTCAATACCACAAACGGTGTCATCGGAGTTAGTTTTAGAAATTTTATTTTGAAAGGCATATTGCGAAGTTCCTGTTGCAGATAGGTCATGAGTGTCAGTGGATGATTTGTAGAGCATGATCCAACAAAAATTTTGGCACTGGTTTCATGTCTGTACGACATTCCTACTGGCCACTAGGGCAGTTGCCGTTTTTTTCACATAGGTGGCGCTAGAGAGCCCATTTTGGCACCTATGGGGTTTCTTTATTCATTTTATCAAATTTTTCGCCAGGCCTGACATGTGTGCCAAATTTGGTGAGTTTTCATGCATGTTCAGGGGGTCAAAATCCAGGTCAAAGTGGTGTGTGAATAATAATAATAATTAAAGCTGCAAGCAGCATTGGGCGGGACCTCGCACCGGGCGTTCCGCCTCCCCCGCGATCCGACTCCCGTGACCGTCCACACCTCAGCTCCACTCACACCTCTCCGTCCCCATACCAGTTCCCATCCTTTAGTGTCTGTCCTCCTTACATCTGTACAGAACACCAGCGACCCTCTGCTGAAACCACCATCACCTTTAAAATGACACTTTTATTTTGGAAACCCTACTGTGTGTATGTGCATTTGTTTTGTATGTGAGAGAAAGAATCAGTTTGAAAAATGAATTGAAATTGTATGAATAATTGAGCATAAAAGTGATGATGTCTCACATTTAAGGCTTTTATTTTGGAAAAACCCTATTGTGTGAGCATGTGTGTCTGTGAGAAAGAGTACTTTTGAATGAAGAAACATTGTACAAAGAGTTGAGCGTTTGATCATAAAAATGAAAAGAAGTTATGTAATAGAAATTTTGTATTATTGGTATTTGGGGTTTTATTTTGAAAAAATGTACTCCGTGTACTTTTGAATGTGTGCAAAATTTCCAGTATCCAAAATACAATGCAGTAAAACCTGTTTAAAGATGGAGAAAAAAAAAAAAAAAAAAAATTTGTATTGTCTGGGACTTGAACCCAGGTCGTCTTGCTCCATATGCAGCTACATGAACCACTACACTAAGGACAGCCATAGACAGCTGCCCACCAAGAAGAATTTTATAGGGACTTTGTCATTGTTAAAAGTGAAAGTAAATATAGTCTTCAAAAAATCGCCATAATTCCATAACCGTAGGTCGTATCTGAAAAATTCTTTCACTTTTGGATTCTGCAGACTTGTGGGAATTGAATGAGGTATAACTTTTTATTCAAAAGTCTGGAATGACTGAGTACTAATTGCAGAAACGTAGCATAACTTTCAAAGGCAGATTGCCAACTTCCTGTTGGAGTTAGCTCATGAGTGTCAGTGTATGATTTGTCGGGCTCAATCAGACCAACATTTTGGCATTTGTTTCATGTTTCTGTGACATTCCTACTGGCCGCTAGGGCAGATTTTGTGTGTTTTTTAGTACATAGGTGGCGCTACAGAGTCCATTTTAGCATGCAAGGGGTTAATTTTGATATTGTATGAAAGTGTTCACCAGTCATGACATACATGGCAAATTTGGTGAGTTTTGGAGCATGTTAAGGGGGTCAAATGGCAGTCTAAAGAGGAAAAAGTATGAAAATAAACAAATTGTTATAAATCAATAACCGTACATCCTATCTCAAAAATTTTTGGATGTGAGAGTTGTGCTGAGTCCCGTGAACGCGTAGATATGTCACATGTGGGGAAAAACTCCAAAGTGAAAAATGAGTTCCAAACATCGCAACTTTGCAGGCTTGTAAAAAAGAAACTAAGACAGTTATGGAAAAGGTGTGAAATCGTTGTATTAAGGAGGGTTCACTCTATCTTTTGGCGCTATTTAGAAGTCAATACCACAAACGGTGTCATCGGAGTTAGTTTTAGAAATTTTATTTTGAAAGGCATATTGCGAAGTTCCTGTTGCAGATAGGTCATGAGTGTCAGTGGATGATTTGTAGAGCATGATCCAACAAAAATTTTGGCACTGGTTTCATGTCTGTACGACATTCCTACTGGCCACTAGAGCAGTTGCCGTTTTTTTCACATAGGTGGCGCTAGAGAGCCCATTTTGGCACCTATGGGGTTAATTTTTTCATTTTATCAAATTTTTCGCCAGGCCTGACATGTGTGCCAAATTTGGTGAGTTTTCGTGCATGTTCAGGGGGTCAAAATCCAGGTCAAAGTGGTGTGTGAATAATAATAATAATAATAATATAAAAACGAACGAAAAACAATAGGGCCTTGCTTGCAGGCAAGGCCTCTCACTGTGTGAGAGGGCCTTACCTTTCGGCTCGGTCCCTAATAATATAAAAACGAACGAAAAACAATAGGGCCTTGCTTGCAGGCAAGGCCTCTCACTGCGTGAGAGGGCCTTACCTTTCGGCTCGGTCCCTAATATAAAAACGAACGAAAAACAATAGGGCCTTGCTTGCAGGCAAGGCCTCTCACTGCGTGAGAGGGCCTTACCTTTCGGCTCGGTCCCTAATTATGGATAAAATTCCCTTAGTTTTTGTCTTTGTCAATGTCGGATTGATATGAAATCGATTTATTTAGCTTGAGCAATTTTAGCTAGCGGCACCATACGACACTTCATGGTCCGACACTTCTCTCCCCACTCTACCTGGAAACATGGAGACTAAAGCTGGGAGAAAGTTCTGCATGGGATTTCTTTGAATATGACAGTGAGGAAGATAGAAGATATAAAAAAAACTAAAACTAATACTAAAACTAAGCATTTAGAAATAAACAAAAACTAATAAAAACTAGCAAACCTGCTCTAAAAACGAATTAAAACTAACAGAATTGGAGAAAAAAAAGTCAAAACTAAATAAAACTAAACTATAATCAAAAATCCAAAACTATTATAACCTTGGACATGAGATAACTTTTAGGATTTGGCGCTATATAAATGCAATTTGATTGAATGATTGATTGAGCTAAAACGAGTTTGACACCCCTGTAGTAAAGGACAAAACAACAACACTGTCAGGTCAGGAATGAATGCATCACTTACCATCTCCACTATAGACATTTGACTCCTTTTGGTGCAAGGAAATAATGTAATATATTCTAAGAAAAAATTATGGATAAAGTAAATGTTTTGCTTTCAGTTCAGGTTTTCTAGGTGCATGCAGGGCGCCATATTTTGAGTGATAATTTGTTTTCCAAATGTCAGCGTGTTTGCCCCCGAAGTGGAATTTATGCAAACACAACTAGTTTCTGTGCGTATAACTCTGTTCCGTGGAGTCACAGCGACTGTACATGACAAGAATAGGAAAGGAAGTATGTGTTAAATATATTTTATTTAAGAAAGGAATCAAATTGTGTGCTACAAGAAGAACAAGGCCAGGGGAGATTTTAACTTTTCAGACTTTTTAACTTTGGAATTATTCAGGAGGTCTGCTTCTCTGTTCTGCAAAGACCTGAAAGGGTTGAAAGACCTTTACCTGGGGTCATTTGGCTAATAATCAGAACAGAAAATCTGGATTTCTGTACAATAGTGTAACAGCATGTGGGATTTTCTACCGAGTGAGAGTGTTAACAGCTTGAGCTTCTATTTTTATAGATGAATGCCATTTAGAAAGCTTTGAAACTCACCTCCTGTAATCATGTGAATCAGCTTTATGTTATTTTCTCCTCCCGTGCGAGGTGTACTTGCGTTTCAGCAGTGCAGCGTCTTATTTTTCTCTCCTACGTGTGATGAAATGTATTGATTTGACTTTTAACTAACAGATGGTTAATTCAGCAGGGGGGTTCTATAGTCTTTGTTGCTTGTCATTGCTGCGCTCTAGCGAAATAAGGGGATTCGGGGACACTTTCATTAGCATGAAACATGTAACATCTCTTATTATAACCTCATTTTCATAGCATTCAGGAGATTCCCCCGGCTTCTGATGTTGCACTTTGTTCGAGAACTCCAGCTGCTTTGTTGTGACTGGGACTTTTGCATATTTGACAACACCATACTTCACAGATGTTTACCGAGATGCATGTCACAGTATGGCTCGGGTAAAACTTTGACTAAATCACTGGAAATGTGATATCTGGGTCTTTGGTTTTTGTCCTCGGGGAAATGTAAATAGATTTATCTCGCAATGATTTCTTTTAATAATTCATGTTCATCTTGTCATTCATTTGTTACCAAAAACTTACCCCTTTCATGCCCGCTCCAAACTCCCTTTGGACTTCTTTCCAACATGACATTCATCATTTGAGACTGGAATGCTGGAGGGGTTGTTGTCAGGGTTGTCGGTTACACTACACCTGGCCCATATCTGTCACATTTACTCTGACACGAAGCATTTACCTGCTCTTAGAAGAGAAAGAATGCCAACTACAGCCACACTGTATTATAAAACATGTAAAGGTGGAGACGCACCAACCCGATTTTCGGCGGTTGAATGTCGTCAGGCGGTCTGGTGAGGTCGGTGACATGAGTCTGGTTGGTGTGTTCCGTGCGGTCGTCCATCATTAATGCCATCACCGGTCTTTTCTGCCGATTCAACATGTGTTATCGGCCGCTACCAAGTCATTCAGTCGGACCAATCTGATTGGTGGAGGGATAGCCCTTGACTAGTGAATCACTGAACGAGAAGTTTCCATGTGAATACAGCCATGCCAAGGTACTTCACACTATTATTGTTTTCTACACAAAGTTATAATAGTTTTAGATTTTTCATTATAGTTTAATTTCATTTAGCCTTGACTTTTTTTTCCTCTCATTCAGTTAGTTTTTTAGAGCAGGTTTGCTAGTTTTTATTGCTTTTTGTTATTTTCTAAATGCTTAGTTCTAGTTTAGTTTTAGTTTTTTTTTCCAATCTTTTATCTTCTTCACCGTCGTATTCAAATAAATCCCAGACAGGACTCTGCTGCTTTCTCCCAACTTTAATCTCCATGTTTCCAGGTAGAGTGGGGACGAGAAGACGACTCTAAACCACAAGTGACGAGAAGTGACGGACCGTTAAATATCACATGGTGCCAGCAGATAGAATTGCTTGAGGGAAATAAATCAATTTCATATCAATCCGACGTTGACAAAGACGAAAACGGAGGGAATTTTATCCAGAATTTTTGTACATTTTAGTTAGTGTTGTAAGCGCACAATACAGTTTCAGTTAGTTATCGTTTTTTTTTGTTTTAATTATAGTTTTTATTTATTTCAGTTCACGAAAATGTTTTTACATTTCTAGTTTTCATCATTTTTTTTTTCGTTGATGATAATAACCTTGCTTCTATAATAGGCCCTTCACTGCTCATATCGTATGAGCAGAATGAGTGCCAGTCAGTGTTGCCCATGGACTTCATTCATTCCATGAAGTGAACACTGTTAGCATTGTTAGCATAGTGCGATTTCTCCTTAGGTTTCACCTGTGACATCTTGAGAGCTGACAATGCCAGTATCTTCTTATTATGAGCCATCCGTTCAATGAGTACAACAATGCTTCTTGACTACTACACTCTCTGCTGACAACAACGACTGATGACAGCGAGGTCTTTGGTCTAGAGCGGTGGTGTCCAGCCCTGATCCTAGAGGACTCGTATCTTGCATGTTTTAGCACATCTGACGGTCGTTATCAGACTTCTGCAGAGCTTATTGATGGGGTTATCGTTTGAATCAGGTGTGTTGGAAGAGGGATACATCTAAAACATGCAGGATACCGGCCCTCGAAGACCAGGATTGGACACCCCTGGTCTAGAGAGATGTTCGGCCATTTCTGGTTTTACGTCTCACGCAAGCGCAGAGCGTACACTCAAGTTAGTAGTCGATTTGGTGTGTTCTTCACACTTTTTATTACCATGTAGGGGAGATGGGAGCCAACTGATCAGTCATGCTACCTTTGTGATGATCGGCAGTCAGGTTGGTGTGTCTTCACCCTAAACCTGATCAGTGTTCAACAGTCATTTTAATGATCATTAATCAGTTTGAGTAATAAGGCGTTATGTGTACCATTAAAGTATATAGCTCATTGTATTATAGTATCATCAAGTTTTGTTCTTCAAACTACTGTCACAGTCAAAATAACAGTTTCTTATAATCTTCATGTGCTGCATCAGCTGATAGTTTACATTACAGCTCTGTTAGCTTAGCTCTGTTTTTAGACAGAAAACAGCCACAGTAAAACCACTAATCACCTCTGTTCTCTGTACAGTTTGTGTTGTCAATAGCTGATCTAAAGATCTGTTTGGAATCATCAAAACAAGAGCTGTCACAGTTTAGTCTGAACTGTGGATCAACAAACGACAAATTAGCAAAGATAATAACATCCCATAACTTTATACCTTCATCAGCCTCATTGCCAAACTAACCGGTGTAGAAGAAATGCTGACATTTCAGCATCAAACTCAATTCTTTTCATTTATAGCTGCGTCCAGTGGTGAAAACAGCAACAATGTTTCTAGCTTTTATCTCTTTGTCACTTTGACTCAAAAGATGTTTCTTAATGGTTCTCATCCTATCTAGTCACTTGCTGATGCTTTGGTCAAAGGCTCCCTGGTGTTAGTTTTCCTCACCATGGGAGTCCAACAGAGTGACTCACTATTCCCTCTAACCCAGTGGTTCTCAATCTTTTTCTGTCGACCCCCTGTTGGAGGATGAAAATTCTCCAGGCCCCCCTCAAACCCAACAACATTGTAACTGTGGCGCAATTTTATCTTTCATTGAAGCAAGCATCAATATCGTAACAATACTTTTTTGCTTTTCCTTGAATGATTTGTTGTGCGAATTAAAAATAACTTAGGTTTTTGCTTGAACAACACAAATAAACTCAACATGAGTGCTCCCTGAGACCATATTTTTCCAAATAAAAATAGGAAATGCACTATTATCTTACAACCATGACAATAAAGTTCCTTTTTTTTTTTTTTTAAGAACAAACAAATTTTGGTAACAAAGATGAACATTTGAACAATATCAGTGGGTCAGTGAGCCCGTTTCCATTGCACATTTCAGAACATTAAAGTGCAAACTGTGCAAAAACAGAAACATTGCATGTTTTTCCTTTTCCAATAAAATCTTTGTCCATTCTCTAAACCTAAACTCTTTGTCTAGTCTAGTGACAGATCACCATGGCAGTAGATTGGTTTGTTGTACATCCTTAACCCTTTCATGCACGAATTATGAGAACCTTCATCAAGATTTTTTTCCTGAGTGTTTTTATTTCTCTTGAGGCATGAAAAGAACAATGCAATTGAAAATTTTCTTATGATAAATAAATAAATAAATAAATAAAAATATGTAAAAAACAAAAAATAAAGTTAAAAAGACATACTACTACTTCTACTACTACTAATAAAAATGATCTTATGAACCTATTTTACATGAAGCTGCAAAAATGTCCATTCAGTTGGACACCTTACATTTAATTTTTGAAATGAAGAAACATGTATTTACAGATAAATTGTCTGAAAACAGGGGGGGGGGTTGTAGTTCTGGGGGTGAAAGTATGCTCAGGGGAGATCTACACAATGTTACCAATTCATGTCAGAAAAGATATGTAGTGTCTTAAAACTTTAATAAAGATATGTGCAAAATCAAACAAACAAATCCATGCATATGTAAGAGAACAGCTGTAGAATAGCTGTCCACTATAGTGACCAGTATACATGAAAGGGTTAAAATGAGTCCAGGGTGCTCCAACGCTAAAACGTTATTCCACCTGCTACATGTTCTAACCTGAAGAAGGAAAAAAAACCACCCAGGAGTGATGAGCGATCCGATGACCTCCCCACCCCCCGGGCAAGCTTTTGTGTGCCTCTCAGTTTGAGAACCACAGCTCTAGTGCGTCAGTGTAAATAAACTGGACTAAATATCTGTATGGAATCATCTAAACAAGCTCAGAACTGTCAGTTTAGTCTGAACTTAGTAACTAGTTGAGCCAATGTGAAATGTTTCAAACTGGTTTAATATGAAGCCAAACACCAGCCTGAATGCATATACCTGATTGTACCACCAGGAAATGCACTTCTACTCAGCAGAAAAAAAGAAATAAAAATACCAAAGTATAGCGAATTATAACGTTGTGACTCCAGTTCACGTGGTGGCGGTAATGCACCTCTAAGCTGGTTTGCTAACCACCAGTAAACACTAAATAATGAGAAGAAGCAGATGTGAAGTAGCACCATTTCTGTCTCTCTTTTTTTTTTTATCCTTTATTTAGTTCAAAGATATTTGCGAAGTACAACAAAACACTTGCTCTTAGCTCACCCCACACAAATATACACATCTATACTTAATATCTGTGTACATATTTACACACATATATATTTATGCACATCACTCATAAACATATACACACAAATACCCATGTTCACAACAGTAAAAAAGAAAAATATATAAATATCTATATCTCTCTATATATATACACTCAGATATAAATGTGCAAAAATGTGTAGAATTCTGTTTTTTTCTGTGCTGTTTGTACATTAATGAGGAAAAAAATGAACTTAAATGATTTTAGCAAATGGCTGCAATATAACAAAAAGTGAACAATTCAAGGGCGTCTGAGTGCTTTCCGTGCCCACTGTTTATATATATAAACACATATACTTACGCACATAACATGCATACAGTACCATTTCTATTGTTTCCTACAGAGTCCTGCTACATATCAGACACATGTAGGGGTGGGGGATAGAATGTTTGCATCCTGTTTGTCATTTATATGTTACCCCCCTGCCCCCCCCAAAAAAAGTTAAACTATTTAATTACTCCGTATTACTTGTGAGGTCCGCTGCTCTGCTTCATCTCACGGATGTATTATGTTCCGTCAATGTCGTCTTTTTTTGCTCCGCCAAGTTGTTGGTCCTGAGGTTATTTTTCACCCCACGAGACAATGGATATGAGCTGGCACAGAGAATCTGAGTGGACTCAAAGGAAGCACACACCACTTTGTGTCATAAATACACTGATACACACCGCAACTGTTGGCCTCATAACTTCCTATTAACTGCTTTCAGGTTTGTCTGTGATTTACAAAAGATCATTTATTATTATTATTATTATTATTATTATTATTATTAGTAGTAGTAGTAGTAGTAGTAGTAGTAGTAGTAGTAGTAGTAGTGGTATTATTGTTATTATTGTCATCATCATCACCATTATTACTATTATTAGTAGTAGTAGTAGTAGTGTCATTGTTATTATTGTCATTATTATAATTATTAGTAGTAGTATTAGTGGTAGTAGTAATGGTAGTTTTAGTGGTATTATTGTTATTATTGTCATTATTATTATTTTTATTATTATTATTATTAGTAGTAGTAGTAGTAATAGTAGTAGTAGTGTTATTATTATCATTGTTATTGTTAGTAGTAGTAGTAGTGTTATTGTTATTATTGTCATTATCATTATTATTAGTAGTAGTGGTAGTAGTAGTAATAGTAGTAGTGTTATTGTTATTATTGTCATTATTATTATTATTAGTAGTAGTAGTAGTGGTAGTAGTAGTAGTAGTAGTAGTGTTATTGTTATTATTGTCATTATCATTATTAGTAGTAGTAGTGGTAGTAGTAGTAATAGCAGTAGTGTTATTGTTATTATTGTCATTATTATTATTATTATTATTATTAGTAGTAGTAGTAGTAGTAGTATTGTTATTGTTGTCATTATCATTATTATTATTATTAGTATTAGTAGTAGTAGTAGTAGTAGTAGTGATGATGTTGTTATTATTGCCATTATTATTATTATTATTAGTAGTAGTAGTAGTAGTGTTATTGTTATTATTGCCATCATCATTATTATTATTATTTGTAGTAGTAGTAGTAGTAGTAGTGTTATTGTTATTATTGTCATCATCATTATTAATATTATTATTATTATTATTATTATTATTAGTAGTAGTAGTAGTAGTAGTAGTGTTATTGTTATTATTGTCATCATTATTATTATTATTATTAGTAGTAGTAGTAGTAGTAGTAGTAGTAGTAGTAATGTTATTGTTGTCATTATTATTCTTGTTTTGGTCAGTGATAGATGTCTGTGTGTTTCTGGGTTAAGATCATAGCTGTAAAGATCACAGTCAGTTAAAGTTCAGGTGAAGACATAGGTCATAAGCTGTGGTTTGTCTGTGTTGTGCTAGTACTGTGGACTGATGGCCTTGGTGGGGGTCTGCGTTCTCTGAGTCTCCAGGGTTTATGAGTTCATCAGTTTCAGTTCTCCTCTGATTTACTGCAGTTATGTCGGCGGTGGATGACACTCAATCAGCTGTTGAGGGATTAGGGTTGTCATAACGGGTATCTACTCAGGTGAGCACTGAGATCCAATCCAATACATTTTTATTTACGAAGTACAAATTTAAAATAAACACAAAGGTTTCCAACGTGCTGCACAGTAAAATAAACACAATAAAACATAAGATGAAGATAAAATACTAAGATAAAAACACAATAAAACACCACCCCAGATAATCTATCTGTGCTCATAAAATCAACAACCTACACGGTGTGAAAAGCCAAAGAAGAGGTGGGTTTTAAGAAGAGTTTTAAAATTAGACAGTGAGATGGAAAAGAAACATCACATTTTATAGCATCGCAATGTACTGTGTGTACAAGTTCATTTTCTGCAAATTCAGAATAAGTGGCTTAGAGATTAGTTAGATTAGAGAGTAGTTCGATTCCCAAAATTGATCTGTGAGAGACTAAAAAGATATATAAAAAAAAATTGTAGTGTGCAATTTTCATGTCCTTTTTACCGTGTTACACGTGAATTTTTGTATAAAAATAATATAAAAATGTGTTTTATCTGGAAAAATAGTTTCTGTTTTATCTCAGTAATTATTTATTTTTAAAATAGACCCAAAGTGCTTCCAAACTTGCTTCATAACATTAGTCTACATCTGGTTAGAATTTTTAGCCCCTCAGTTTTATAGAAGCACCCATCTAGGAAAATAATAATAATAATAATAATAATAATAATAATAATAATAATAATAATAATAATAATAATAAAAATGGGGCGACACGGTGGTGCAGTGGTTAGCACTCGTGCCTCACAGCAAGAAGGTCCTGGGTTGGATTCCAACACCAGTCGACGGGGGGTGTGACCTTTCTGTGTGGAGTTTGCATGTTCTCCCCGTGTCTGCGTGGGTTCTGTCCGGGTACTCCGGCTTCCTCCCACCATCCAAAGACATGCACTAATAGGTTAATTGGTTAATCTAAATTGCCCATAGGTGTGAATGTGAGAGTGATTGTTTGTCTCTATATGTTCAGCCCTGCGATGAACTGGCGACTTGTCCAGGGTGTACCCTGCCTTCGCCCCTATGTAGCTGGGATAGGCTCCAAGCGACCCCCGTGACCCTAGTGAGGATAAAGCGGGTTCAGAAAATGAATGAATGAATAATAATAATAATAATAATAATACATTTTATTTGTAATGCACTTTACATTTTTATTTAAAAACCTCAAAGTGCTACAGGCAGTGTACAATAAATACAATTAAAAAGGAGGTCAGAAAATAAAACTAGAAAGCAAGTAAGACAAATAAACAGGTGAAGCATGCACAGACCAAGGTTATTATCGTGAACGGAAACTAATGAAATGACGAAAACTAGAATTGTAAAAACATTTTCGTAAACTGAAATAAATCAAAACTATAGTTAAAAGAAAAAAAACGATAACTCATTGAAACTATTGTGTGCTTACAAAACTAACTAAAACATAAAAAAAATTCTGGATAAAATTCCCTTCGTTTTTGTCTTGGTCAATTTCGGATTGATATAAATTCGATTTATTTCCCTCAAGCAATTTTGGCTGGTGGCACCATATAATATTTAACGGTCCGTCACTTCTTGTCACTTGTGGTTTCCAGTCGTCTTCTGGTCCCCACTCTACCTGGAAACATGGAGACTGAAGTTGGGAAAAAGCAGCAGAATCCAGTCTGGGATTTATTTGAATACGACGGAGAAGAAGAGAAAAGATGAAAAAACTAAAACTCAACTAAAACTAAGCATTTAGAAAATAACGAAAACTAATAAAAACTAGCAAACCTGCTCTAAAAATGAATTAAAACTATATGAATTAGAAAAAAAGTCAAAACTCAATAAAACTGAACTAGAATGAAAAATCCAAAACTATTATAACCTTGGTACAGACGTGGGGAGAGTATGGAAATACCTGGTTTTCACTGCAAAATGCAAAAATGCAGAGAATAAAATAATAATAAATGGTGATAAATCTCTTAGTAAAGGTTAAATGTAGAGAAAAAATAATCACCACAAAAATAGTTCTAGGTCTTTAAGTGTTATAAAGCAACAGATCTAATCAAACAGAGATGTCCTAAATGGAATTATCTAATGAATTCTCTGGACAACTGTGGACTTCATTTTATTTAGGTGAACAGTGATTAATTGGCAATCTTGGTTGGATTTATTCTAACTAGGCCAGTTCTTTTAAAGTCCTTTTCCTCTCTTCATAAAGCAACCGGAGTCTGCCGTTGGCCGAGCCACCGCTAATGTATGGACGCCTTTTATTTATACCAACAGCCCCCTTCATTTCTTCTTGTTGTGATGGATCATAGTTGTTCTCATGAGACCCGGCACCGTGCTTGGAATGATCCATTTTCTGACATTATTTTGGGCAGCTGTCATCGTCGATTATTCCCGTTGATGGAGACGTTGAGGACGCTGAAACGTGCTTTAGGATGAATCATCTCCAATTTTCCGACATCTTTGCTGAAAGGCACGCCTGGCCGTATCCGCTATGGTAATGATGTTGCCCCGTCTAGTTTTAGTTACACGCTCATACTCATTCACCCACGGACACTTTGGAGTCACAGTCTCTCGTCCTCATTCAACCCCTCATTTACACAAATATCAATAGCCGTACTCTACTAACCCTGATGCACTGTACTTCTTTTTTAGCTGAAAAATGAGAGAAAACTTAAAATGGATGCAAATACAAGCAGGGAAAAAAGGCCTCAGACGACTTTGTGCTTTATTTGTGGAGGTGAAGGATCAAAAAGATGATGTATTTTCTCCTCATCTCCATCTTTGGATTGAAGTGATTTGTCGTTGTTTAAAGAAAGCACCGTAGTCTGTTGGCGTACCTACTTTATAGGACTGAAGTGACAAGTGAATAGATGTGTTGAGATGTTTGCAACAGTGATAGAAAAGTAAAATAAAATGCCTCAAATTCTTCTTAGAAGAGCTTTAGGTTTTCTAGTAATGCTTTTGATATTAAGAACAATGAATAAGATCTTTTAGAACAGGGGAGACTCCACAAAACCTGGCTCACTTAGAAGAAAAAAAAAAATCTCCCATTAAACTTTATCCCATAAAGACCCAGTGCTACTTTTGTGGCATTTCCCACATTAATTTTTCCTCTTTATTTAACCTATCTGAAGTGATTTATCAACATCTATTTTAGGATTAAATAAGTTTATACTTCTTCCTACTCCTTTTCGACCATGCACATTTAAACATGTACTTGAAGGTAAATTCTGTTCATTTAAATGTTATTTTGTTTTTGTCCTATTTGGCTTTGTTTTGTTTTATTTTGTTTCTTTGCATGTTCGAAATAAATAAAATAAAATTATCCTTTGTACTCTTTGTTTCTTCAGTGAAAATCAGTTACTTTCCCATATTTATAAATATATAAAGCTATATAAATCTAATCCATTATTTGATTTACTGATCATGTAGATGTTTATGAATCCTCTGATTGAAGTTGAGGGATATTATATTAAAAACAGAGAAAACTGAAGAAAAAGTGACTATTGAACTACTAGTGACTAGTGAATATCTCATAATATGTTCAGCCATATTCTCATGGGATTAGTATAACCTGGGGACTCTGGCTGGACCAAATATATTTGACTGTATTAATACTTTTCTGATTCTCCATTTCAATATACAAACATTTCCTTTTTTTTTTTTTTTTTTTTTTTTTTTTTACCCATAAAGACCCAGTGCTACTTTTGTGTCAGTTCCTAAATGGATTTTTCTCTCTATTTAACCTTCCTTAAGTGATGTATCACCATATATCATAGTATTATCCTATAAATTTCATGTTTTTTTCTGTGAAAATCAGGTATTTTCCTATATTTATTTTACTGATTATGAACTTTAATCATCATGATGAGATTCCATTTGAGGGTTATTACATCAAAAACAGAGAAAACTGAAGAAAAAGTTACTTTTTCAGTAAAATCTATCATTAACTGAACAGAAACCGAGTGTCTCCATCCACTGTCATTGATCCAACTCCATGGGTTTTACTGGTGAATCAATGTTCTAGAAGATGACGGTGTTTCCACGGTAACTACAGAGCCTCTGAATGTCCTAATGGGTCATATCTGATGACCATGAAAAGATGACGAACTGTATTTTACATTAATTATTTACATGTATTGATAGGATTAGGGGATCAACAGGTATTAAACAGTTTACATGAGCAGATGATTTTGGTCAAAAAACACCTGAATTCAACATGTCCCAATACTTTTGTCCATATAGTGTGTCAAGAAAAATATATAGATTTAGAATAAACAGATTTCATGACGCATAAGTAACTTAGTTGCTGTTTATTTTTAGATCCACTTTATTAAAATCCCACCTCCTTACATGGATTATTTGTCAGTCAGCTGTCAATTAAACGAGTGTGTCGCTGTCAGGTTTGTTTAGTTTGTTACATTGAATGACGCACACTGCAGATTTAATGAAAAATAGTAGAATAGGATGTGCGTCCATCAGGAAAAGATCTAAGGCTGAAAACAAGTCCACAACATCTTTTTACTGGACTCTGGAGACTGATTGTTGGATATATTTTAGAAATGTTCACCCAAAAGACATTTATTCTATTAGACTACGGTCACCGTTATGTGAAAACGTTATTTATGTATGAAAAGTTTCATTTGGTCATTGTAAGGTTGATGTGGATGAGACTAATAAACACCAAAAAGTTGAGCTGTAAAATATCTCTGAACACAAATACAAGTGCAGTCTTATAGTACCGCTCCATACTGAACTCCTGAACCACAGTATTGTCATTGTACATTAGTTCATAAATCTTATATTTCCTCTAACATCAGCCTCTTACCTTGTTAACCCTGGTTTTACCTCATATGAAACTATTCATCAATTTCGTGAGATCTTTGTACAATATTATCAGAATCAGAATACTTTATTAATCTCATTAATAGCTTTGTTTCAAGTTGTTTTGTTGAAACTGTTGAAGGTATTTAATAAACATGTTAAGTACATATTAGGGCTGCACGATTAATCGATTTTAAATCGAAATCGGATTTTTTAATTAGGACAATTTTTAAAAAAGGGAAATCGTAAAATCGATTTCATCTCTCTCGTGCCTCCGGGCCGCGCGCCTCCGCGTGCCCGCGGGCTACCGTAGGCTCTTCCTGTGACAGCGGTCTGTCACAGAAGTCTGTGTAATGACCGGATGTTAAATCTGTTCATGAACCCGCAGTACTTATACCAATATAAGCCGTGGCTTCACGCACGGATCCCGCAACTGAAATATAACTGCAAGCGGATCACTAATCTTCCGTTGTCCCGGATCCGTACCGTACTGTCTTCTTGCGAACCGGGTCCGGGTCTCGGGGTCATCAGCCTCAGCAGAGGAGCCCACACAGCCCTGTGCCCACACACATCCACCAGCTCCACACATAGAATCCCTCCAGTGTGTCCTGGGTCGGTCTGTTCCACGCACAGATCCTCCAGTTTAAATAGAACCGCATGTGGATCACTCATATTAACCTGGTCCACGCACACACGACTGATGCCTGTCACTGACTGACACTGGTATCACTGCTGTGGGCCAGATACCCAGAAAAGAAAGAAAAAATAAACTTTTTTTTTTTAAATAATTAATTTAGTCCTCTTACTTGCTAAATTTTTCATTCACAAATGTAAATTCTGTAACACAAAACCAAATATTATTTATGTTTTGTAAGATGTTGAAATTTATTTAAAGCTGTTGGATAAATGTGGAAACAAAAAGGCTGTAACAACTATCAGTATTTGCTCTGATTTGGACATTTTCTTATAGTGTATTCCCCCTGACAAACTTATGTTATTTTCTTGTTGTATACATTGTTTGTATACTCTACTTCATTTCAAAGATTTAATGAAGAGAAAAAACAAAACAAAACTGTGGGTTCATCACGTGATACCATCACAGCTTTGAGGTCAGAGCAGTGGCTTGCATTGTGGGCTGCTCACAAAAACGACATGCTGACTGCTGTTGCCTTTTCTAGTTATACCCAAAAATCGAAATCGAAATCTAAAATCGAGTTTTTAGAGGAAAAAAATCGGGATTTTTTTTTTTGCCAAAATCGTGCAGCCCTAGTACATATATATTCCCTTCTTTCGTGAGTCTGTTTGGTCATACAAAATGAAACGCGATTAATATAAATTAAAAAATGAATGATATTTATTCGTGATTAATCGAAATTAATCCACAGCAACCCTGTGATTAATCTGATTCAAAATTTTAATCGTTTGACAAAACTAATTGTTTAAATTTTAAAGAGTAATTTACTGCAGTTTATGTCAGTACTTATAAAATATAGACTAACATCTCCGCGGCATAAAAACGACCACATTTTGAACCCTTGTTTCCTCACGGGTCAACGCGCTACTGATTTTATATTGCGATAAATATCATTGCGATAAACATCTATGCTTGTTAAATGCTTCAGAGTTTGTTCCTATTTTATGTTTATTTCTGACACATTTGTGACATTTTGACCATAAATAATCATTTAGTAACTGTCTGGTTTCTTCAAGTCTCACTCGGGAACAAAAACCAACCTTTAAACTTAAAAGAAACATTGATTTGACATTTATGGTGATAATTATTGGCAACAGCTGACGTGTGATGAGTCCAAATATTTTGCTCCGTATAGTGTATGTAGCTTCACTTCATTTTAGGAGAGAAGTGAAAGGTAAATGGGTAACCTGAGATGAGACGGTAAAGATTTGAACAGACTTAATGATGTTCAGACTTGAAGCTTCATGTTCTGGTTTTTGGGTTTGAACGAGCAAAAGGCAGCTGCATTTATAACAGTATTTTGGTTCAATAAAGTTCAGTTTCGCTTGAATTAAAAATTAAAATACTTAGACAGGTTCAAGTAATGCATATATTTGAGGAATCAAAGCAATTTAACATTGACACAATTTGTAATGTAAAATATAGCAAAAGTTATTGGTAAATATGTAAGTTGATAGGACATGTCTAAGAACATAACAAAGACATACATTACCATATATATGTATACTGCACTATGATTTTATTTTAGCAAATTAGAAACAGAGAAAAAGTCTTATTTTAATGACAAATAATTTAAGTTATTGGTGAATGTGTACATTAAACAGATACATATAACAAAGCAAGACAAATGGATAAATATTCTATGTATATACTGCACTATGATTTTACTTTTGCACATTACAAACAGAAAAAAAATCTCATGATGTAAAATAATTGTATAAGTTATCGGTAAATATGTAAATTGAACAGATACAAATAACAAAGCATGGCAAATGCATAAATATTCTATGTATATACTGCACTATGATTTTATTTTTGAAAATTAGAAACAGAAAAAAACTCTTATTGTAACGTAAAATAATTGTATAAGTTATCGGTAAACATGTAAATTGAAAGTATACATGTAAAAAAGCATGACAAATGCTTAAATGTTTGATGTATATACTGCACTATGATTTTATTTTATTTGCGCATTACACACAGAAAAAAGTCCTATTGTAATGTAAAATCTAAATAATCTAAATCTAAAATCTAAATGTAAAGTAAAAAATAATTAAAAATAATTGTATAAGTTATCGGTAAATATGTAAATTGAACAGATACGTATAACAAAGCATGACAAATGCATAAATATTCTATGTATATACAACACTATAATTTTATTTTTGCAAATTAGAAACAGAAAAAAAGTCTTATTGTAATGTAAAATCTAAATGATCTAAATCTAAAATTGAAATCTAAAATAAATAATAAAAAATAATTGTATAAATTCTTGGTAAATATGTAAATTGAACAGATACATATAACAAAGCAAGACAAATGCATAAATATTCTATGTAGATACTCCACTATGATTTTATCTGTGCAAATTAGAAACAGAAAAAAAGTCTTATTGTAGTGTAAAATAATTGTATAAGTTATCGGTAAATATGTAAATTGAACAGACACATATTACAAAGCATGACAAATGCATAAATATTCTAGGTATATACTGCACTTTGACTTTATATTTGCACATTACAAACAGCAAAGTGTGACTGCCATTTCAAAAATACCCTCCCAGTGTCGGAAAAGTGAAATACAAGCCCTCATAAACGGTGACAAGACATATTTCATGATGAGTACAATGTAGCCTTAGACAAGGATCTGCCTCATCTCCCCTTTAAAGGATCTCAGTATCCCATGCATGATTCACCAAGCCATTATTTCATTTTAATGACGCCTCAAAACCCCCAAAGACAGCCGCAGGAAGTAGTTTGGTGTGGCCAGGATGCTCTAAAAGTGTAAGATAGTTTGAAGATGCACTTAAAAAAAAATGACCAAAACATTGTCAAGGATCCAAGATGAGGCAGCCATGTTCTTTTCTTTCTGTGTGCTGGATTTACATCGGGCGTGTATCTGTGTCACGCTTTGCTTTGAGAGGTCCTGAATGAGTGTGGTTGGACCTGGGCCTTATGCATCTGACCTCCTTTCCCTAATGGAAGACAGCCTTTTAGATTTACTCAAGGCTGAAATCACTTGTTCTCTACGCAGTGCATCTACACCAAAACAGAATCCGCTCTCTGGCAAGTAACAGCACAGATAGCTCGCAGGGTTTTTTTTTTTTTTTTTTTTTTTTTTTTTTTTTAACAACGTGCGTGACCTGCGCCATTTCATAGTGAACTTGGCGTGTGTTACGAATACAGATAGGTAGCCTCGCTTAATGGCTGTTACTTTCCAGGGAACAGACTCGCAACAACAAACCGTGACACAAGTCGTGCATATACATCTGTTGGATACAATACACACACTCAACCCACTCCGGCCTGTCCTTGGCCTGTCATGTTCCATTTCTCTCCCCTGCTTTCAGATCATTAAGGGAGAATTGATGCTGCCTGTTCATTATACAAGAACTAAATGGAACCACAATGAAAATCTGCCACTCACTGTCACTCATGATTGCATTATTCCATTACCGCCCGTCCGCAAAAGGCTCTCAAGTCAAATCATCTCGCACAGCCAATGGCGCTTTCCACTTCCTATTTCCTGCTTCCTGTTTCTCACCATGAATCTTTAACTAACCTATTAGTAACCTCCTATTTGCCGTGGTCTCAGTTTGTTGCACTCTGCACTTTTGGATGGTATTGTTTCAAAAACAGACATTAAATATACATGACCTTGGCAGGATGAGAGCTGGGATTTATTATTTAGGGGAGAGGAGGATATTACAACTGTTCAATCTGTGGGTCGGAAGGTTTCAAGACAAGAAAACAAGTCATGGATACTTAGGTTACAGGTTGACGTCAGAAGGAACCGCAAAATATGTACCGACCCTGGTTAAATGAACACATTAACCTAGGGCTGCTCGATTATAGAAAAAAAAAAAAATCACTATTATTTTAGCAATAATTGAAATCACAATTATTAAAAACGATTATTTGTTAACCTTAAAGTTGTTTATTTTTTTCTTGCAAAACAATGTAAAATATACTCTTTAACCCTTTCATGCATAGTGGTCACTACAGTGGACAGCTATTCTACAGAAGTTCTCTTGTTTATTCATGGATTTTGTTGTTTTAGTTCCATATCAGTCAACACATAGGACGCTCTTGCATCATCTCATACACTGACATTCATACCATTACTGTAACTTTGCTGTTCATGATCTACAGTGACATGTTTTAGTGTAAATCAATCGCTAATTGTTATGAGATTGTAATGAACAGATATTTTTTAAGTTTTTTTTTTTTTTTTTTTTGCATGTTACGTCCATGAAGTGAATAATAACTAGTATTAGAGTATGTCTGAATGTGCGAAAACATCTGATTAGCAGCATTAAAAAAAAATTTATTGCATAGTTTTCCGTATCATTTTCTGATATTAGGTTTTAAGTACATGTTTCTTTGCTTCAAAAATTAAATACATGATGTCCAGCTGAGTGGACATTTTTGTAACTTTTTGTAAAAAAAAAAAAAAAAATCAATCACATTGTTGTTTTTGTATCTAAAGAGGAATAAAAACACTTTGGAAAAATATCTTGACTAAGGTTCATTCATAATTCATGCATGAAAGGGTTAAACATAAATAAAGCTTTTAACCACTAAAACAAAGTATGTTCACTTTTGTACGAAACAAAAAAATCTTTGAATGCAAATAAGTGTACTGTAAATTCAAGTATGTTTCCTTTTGTAAATAAATAGTGCACTGTAATTAAACTGCTATAGACTTGCCATACAACTGTAGCAATTTAAAAAAAAAAAAAAAAAAAAAAAAGCTCACGTGAAGTGCAAATTATAAATTCAAGTATGTTCAATGTAGTATGAAACATAGTAAATTCAGTGGCGTGCTGTGAGGTTTCAGTTAAGGCCTTCTATATACATCAGCCATCTAGAATACGTACGTCAGGGTTATACGGGTTAGGTTAGGTTAATACGGGAGTTGCAGCGTAAAGAGATTCGGAAACTGAAGATTGCATTGCGGACGAAGTTGTTTTTATGTGTTTTAGTTTTTCATAAGATTATGATAACGGTGGCGGTGGTTAAACTTTAGATGGTTAAAAGGTTTGTTGTGTTACCGGTCGGTGCAGACACAACTACGAAATACTTTTTGTACATGATGTGTTTTTGCTCTTCGTCTTCTTCATCAAACCCAAAGTGATTCCATACAATTGAATTTGACTTGCCTTTTTTGTTTACCAAGCACTTCTGCTGTGATTCTCCTGCCATTTTTCCAGACCGCTAGGTACAACTTTCCTCTTGGGGTGGACCTGCCGGCTAGCAGGCAGCAGTAGCTTAGAAGGGGGCGGGGCAGAGCAGCTCATGGTAGCTTGCGTGCGCGTGAATTAAAACAACTCAAAATTAATAATCGTTTTTTCTCGATTACATAATTTTTGTAATCGTTGCGTCTAATAATCGAAATCGTAATTGAATTTCGATTAATTGCACAGCCCTACATTAACCCTTTCATGCATACTGGTCACTACAGTGGACAGTTCTTCTCCAGCTGTTCTCTTGTATATTTATGAATTTTGTTGTTTTAGTTCCATATCAGCCAACACAGTGGACACTTATGCATTATCTCATACACGGACATAGGAACCATTACTGTAACTTTGCTGTTCTTGATAAACCTGATCTGCAGTGACATGTTTGAGTGTAAATCAATTGCTTGTTATTGTTATTAGACTGTAATTAACAGGGTTTTTTTAAAACAATTTTTGTGCATATTATCTCCATAAAGTGAGTAATAACTAGTATTAGAGTACGTTAAAATGACAAAACATCAGATTAGCAGCATTAAAAAAAAAAAAAATCATAGTTTTCACACAGTATGTCAGTAAATACAAGTTTTGTTTTCAGGTCCGGCATTGAAATGTGATTCAACAAAACTCATAATGAAGACAGTAGAATATCAAGGGGAGCCTCACTGAAATTTCCCTTGGCAAAACAAATTTGTTCCGCATAAAAAAGCAGCCAGACAACCATTCTGCTGTAAGGATGCTGGACAAGACAGGTAAAAAAAAAAAAAAATTATTCCATAGTTTTCACACAGTATGTCAGTAACTACATGTTTCTTTGCTTCAAAAATTAAATGCATAGTGTGCGGCTGAATGGACATTTTTGCAACTCTGTGAAAAATAGGTTAATAAAAAAAAAATTTCACTGGCATTGTTTTTTTCATGCCTAAAGAGGAATCAAAACACTCAAAGAAAAAAATCTTGAGTAAGGTTCTCATAATTCACGCATGAAAGGGTTAATTCTCTTAACGTAGTGATATTTAAACAAGAACGTTCCCAAAGTGCTGCACATAGAATCATAAAAACAATAAACCAATTAAAAGAAATACACTAAAAACAATAAATAACTACATAAAATGCTATAAGTAAAACAATAAAATCAAATAGTTAAAAGTGATAAAATAAATACGACATAGAGGACCACACAACTCAGGTGGAGTTAAAAAGCCAAAGAATAAAAGTGGGTCTTAAGACGAGACTTAAAACACTCCACCGTGTATTATTATAATTATTTATTATTATCCCTTTCCCACAATGCACGTCGCGTCAAAATTCCAAACTTGTCCGAGTTGGCTCCTGGTTCTGTTTGTAAACACATGGTTTGTTTATGGTGGATGGCACTAAGAAATTTCGCATCACCGTAATGCGAGAGATTCAGGTGAGTAATCACAGAAAGACTTACAGATTCGGGATACTGAGGATATGACTGAGGTTTGACAGATTTGATGAAAAATTGGTCACGAAAGTCTCCCGCACCTTTAATGGCGGGTAAAACCGGAGCAGCTGGAGGAAATCGGAGGAACGACACAAAGGTTCGACTTAGTGTAAAATCTAGAACTTTCTTGAACCTACTGTGAGATGGAAATGCTAACCATTATGCCACCGCACCTCCCAAAATGTTTCAGTGCAAACTTAGTACGAATGTGGAGAAAACTGAGAAAACTTGCATTACAAACACCATATAGATCATACGTAGCACTAAGTATGCCACCTTAAAACACATGTACTTTGATTTCCTGGGGACTTACAGCTACAGTGTTTGATCGTTTTTAGCCTCATTGGGCGGAAAAAAAAAAAAAAAAGTGTAATTACTGTATCAATTCAGCACATTTTAATTCACGTGATCTGAGGGAACATGAGGTTTCTTTATGTTTAGTCTGTAGATGATGTATCTTCTAGTAGTCACAGGTACGTTCTGACAGGTAGAACATTAAATACATGATTGACAGCCGTAATTGCCCATCACATCTCTGATCACGTTCCATCAGATACAACCTCTACCTGAAAAACTGTAAAGTGGCTTCACTTTTCATAACAACATGAAACGCCGTCATGTTCATCTATATTTATATTTAGTCTTTTGATTTGGAGTGAGAGGAGAGAGCTGTAGATGGAAAGTGTGTCCTTTCATATGTTCATATTTTTTCCTCCTGATTACAGCTCCTGCAGCTCTACATGCGTTAAAATGAAACTGAAGCTCCAGTGTTGAATTTAATAATAGTGTTGTGACTTTACTTGGGAAGATAAAGTCTAAATAATTTGTGTTTGGATTTGTGACAGTTTCATGATACATGTGCAATTATATTTAAATTATTTCTGAATAAAAGATACAATACATTTCATTTGTAATTTTTTTTTTTTTTATACTTTATTTTTATTGTTTACGTACATTAAAAAACAAGACAAACATAGGGGACATTTGGGATGATCATGACTCTGTTCTTCTTCGGTCTATGGGTCAGAATCTCCATCTCAAATATTCCAGTCACAGTTTGTATCCAGTCGTTAGTTGTAGGTGGTTCTAATCTGCACCATTTTTTTGGTAATAGCCTTTTTACAGGCTGCTTATAGTATTTTAACCCTTTCATGCATAGTGGTCACTACAGTGGACATATTCAAAGATATTCTCTTGTATATTCGTGGATTTTGTGAACTCTTATGCATCATCTCATACACTGCAATTCATACCATTATTGTAACTTTGCTTTTCTTGATAAACCTGATCTGCAGTAACATGTTTGAGTGTAAATCAGTTGCTCGTTATTGTTATTACTGTAACTAACAGATTTTTTTAAACAAAAAAGGTTTTATTTTGCATATTATCTCCATAAAGTGAGTAGGGACTAGTATTAGAGTATAATAAAATGTGAGAAAACAACAGATTAGCCGCTTTAAAAAGTTTTTATTTCATAGTTTTCACACAATATATTTATTTTATTTTATTTATTTATTTCGAACATGCAAAGAAACAAAATAAAACAAAACAAAGCAAATTAAGACAAAAAGAAAAAAAACATTTAAATGAACAGAATCCATCCTCAAGTACGTGCAAGTCTGAATATCAGTAAAAAATGCGCTTCAAATATTCAACACATGGTGTTGAGTTGAGTGTACGTTTTTGCAACTCCATGAAAAACAGGTTCATAAGAAAATTTTCAATCGCATTGTTTTTGTCATGCCTAAAAAGGAATAAAAACACTCAGGAAAAAAAAAAAAATCTTGATTAAAGTTCTCGTAATTCATGCATGAAAGGGTTAAACAAATATCTATCATTTTTTTCTTACATTATTATCAAAAATACATCACCAAACATGTTTTAGGAATTGCATGACCCTATTTCTTAACAATTGTTGAATATACATTATCCCGGAATGATGCAAGTTTAGGACATAACCAAAAGACATGTGCATGATTTACATTGATATCTCCACATTCTCTCCAACCAAGGTTATAATAGTTTTGAATTTTTCATTATAGTTTAGTTTTATTTAGTTTTGACTTTTTTTTCTCGAATTCCGTTAGTTTTAATTAGTTTTTAGAGCAGGTTTGCTACTTTTTTATTAGTTTTCATTATTTTCTAAATGCTTAGTTTTAGTTGAGTTTTAGTTTTTTCATATCTTTTATCTTCTTCGCCAACATATTCAAATAAATCCCAGACAGGACTCTGCTGCTTTCTCCCAACTTTAGTCTCCATGTTTCTAGGTAGAGTTGGAACGAGAAGACGACTCTCAACGTCAAGTGACGAGAAGTGACGGACCGTTAAATATCATATGGCGCCAGCAGCTAAAATTGCTTGAGGGAAATAAATTGATTTCATATCAAACCAACATTGACCAAGGGAATTTTATCCATAATTTTTATATGTTTTAGTTCGTTTTGTAAACACACAATACAGTTTCAGTTAGTTATCATTTTTTTCTTTAATTATATTATAGTTTTTATTTATTTCAGTTCACGAAAATGTTTTTACAATTCCAGTTTTCGTCATTTTGTTCGTTTTCATAAACGATAATAACCTTGTCTCCAACAAGGCTGAACTCTGCACATATATTTAACTGTAATTTTAGGAGTTATGAAAAATCGAATTATATTTTTCCAGCAATTTTATGTTCCCTCTATGTTCTTGAAGAAGTGGTTGACTGTTGAGTTCTCCAGATATTGATCTTCATTTGTGATTTATGTTAAAAGTGCAGTTAAAATAAGCAACAGTGAATGCTAAGATTGTACACATAAAGATAACTACGTTCCCCACGAAGCTTAGGAATTTTCACGAAAGAAAGTTGATGTATGCCACGAGTTGTGAAAGTTGTATGTGTGTTTTTAAGTTGCCGCAGCAAAAAGGAATGCGTCTTTTTAAAATCGGAGTGTCTCTTTGTTATTTTTTGGACGTAATTTGGATAATTACAAGAAATAGTTACATTATCATTAGCCTGTAATCGCATGAAAATGAACCCATAAAGACCCAGCGTTACTTTTATGTCAGTTCCCAAATGAAATTGTCTCTATATCTAACCTTTCTTAAGGGATTTATCACCATTTATTTATAATATTATCCTCTGTATATTGAATTTTATCAGTATAAATCAGGTATTTTCTTATATTTAATTCACTAACCATGCAGATGTTCATAAAAGCTCAGATTAAGGTTGAAGGTTATTCCGTCAAAAACAGAGAAAATGGCAGAAAAAGTGACTTTTTCTGTCAAACATATCAATTACTAAAATAAAACAAGCATTTCCATCCACTGTCATTGATCCAATTCAATGGGTTTTACCTGTGAATCAATGTTGTTGAAGATGACAGTGTTTCCACGGTAACTACGAAGCCTCTGAACGTCTAAACGTCCAATATCTGATAACCATGAAAAGATGGCAAACTGCATTTTACACAAATTACATCTTTTTATGTTCAGTTAATGAAATATTCTGTTGAAAAAGACACTTTTTCTTTGGTTTTCTCTGTTTTGATATAACCTTTGAATTTACTCTGAGCTTTTATGAACATCTACATAGGAAAATAATAGAGGATTATATTATTATATTATTATATGGTGGTAAATGATTTAGAAAGCGTTGGATCTATAGAAAATAATTATTTGGAAGTCTTTAATGGTTAAACTGAAAATAAGAATGCTTTGTCATATTTATTGATATCAACAGAATAATACAATACATACAATATCAAATATCAATAGTAGGGGTGTAAGAAAATATCAATTCTGCAGTATATCACAATATTTCATTTCACAATACAGTATCGATATTAAAAAGTACTGTATAGATATTTATAGGTATTTATTCAAATGCAGATATTGTGGAGGTTCATTTTTGTTTTTTGTTTTTCTTTTTTGTTTATATTTTATTTATTATTATTTAACACTCTTTTATTAAATAACGTTAGTTCCTTTTGTTGGGATTACACAAAAATAATGCTATGATGTTAGTTATGAACTAATAGAATATAAACATTTAAACAGGATCTTAATCTGTAATGTCTGTAAAACATAATTTAAGTTTTAACACGGAAATTTTGTGATATAGTATTAGATCCTGTTGTGACCAAATAAAAATGTGTTTAGTATTTGTGCATATTTCTGGTGTAATTCAATTCTTCAAGGAAATAATCATTTAAAAAAAAAATGCCTTTTTAACATTATTATGATATATTGTGATATATCATATCTAGGGCTGGGCAAGTTAACGCGTTATTACCACGTTAACGCATTCATTAAATAACACCAGAATTTATTTATTTTTATCTCACATTAATGCTGTTTTATTATAACTCCTATTATTCTGCCCCTGCTTGTGTGCGTGTAGCGATTAGCTCGGCAGATAGACAACAGGTTTCCCAAGAAAAGCCTGACGCCTAAAACTTCTCTCCAAATCTTTTACTTGAGACTCACTGTAAAACTGCAACATACAAACAAAATATGTCTCAGTTCTGTTCATTGCCTTAGTACATTTACATGGCATTATACATTTAAATGAATGGGAAAAGGTCAGTAGCTCAATGCTAACTTGAATGGGAAAATCTATAGACACGCTTATGATTAGCATTTACAGATTAATTTAAGATTTACAACGTCTTTTTATCCAGCAACAAAGGTTCACATCAGAGATATTTTTGATACTATTCATTCTTACAACTGAACATAAAATACTCGCAGGCAAACATTTTTCGGGCCATATAAACAGAGTGAAAGAAACGTGTCTGTTAGTTCCTCCTTATGTCCGAGCTGGCTACAGGAACACCGCAAGTACAAAACATACGTTAGTGCAATTTATTCCGACCACTAGAGGGCCCCCTTTGCTTGCTTTTAACATCTGAACATCACATATTATTGGGCTTATTAGTATTAGTACTTATTAGTGGGCTTAAGACTCCTGTCAATCACTCACAACCGGAACTAAACTGGTGGGGACATAAACATGGAGAAAAGTACTGGTCTTTTCCATGGACATTTTCATTTTAAATATCTTCAGATGGTGGGGTTGAGAAGGACACAGTTGTTCGTAAGCACTGCAATGTGGAATTATTTTTATCACCCGGAGTACTTCCAGTCTGAAATATCTCTTAAAGGCAATACACGCTGTTGATGCCGGCACCCCCCCCCCCCCAATATAACATATAACTATGCGATTAATGGTGATTAATAGCAGAAATCCATGCGATTAATTGCGATTAACAATTTTATTCGCTGCCCAGCACTAATCGTATCATGATCCTAGTATTGATTCTTGCCAATACACAGCCCTAATCAATAGTGTCTGTGGCTATATAAACTTGCCATTATCGGCAATCTGTCATAATAATGATAATCTGTAAATGTAATTATTGTGTCAGTATCAGAATATTACATGTTGAAAACAGTTAACGTGGATGTTTTTGGCCCCAGATAAATACAGACAGGTGTAAGTAACAGTTTGTGGTCGACTGTTTCCATCTCATGTTTTCTTGGTTTGATCAATTCCAGCCAAATCCACTCTGTAACAACACCTCCTGTGTACGCGATAAGACGAAACGTTCTCTTTCTTGTACGTCAACCTTTCAATATTCACAGTGGCACCGAGTGATTTGCAAAGAAAGCAGTTAGACGTCAAAGCCCCACGCATCCTCTCGACTCGCGAGGATCAGAAGTGAAGAATACTGAGTCAGGAGATCAGTGTCCAACTCACGTTTCAATTATTCCCTGTACTGTGGTGCCGAGTCATCGCTTAGACAAGTTTTTACCAGCGGCCAAGATTGCTTTTGGGACAGGGATGCAATGTGGTCCAGGGCAATCTATCCTTGTGTCAATATGTCAAAACACTATCATTCCTTTTTATAAGCTCGCTGATTGTTAGTACAAAACCTTTCTCACTGTACTCCACTTGTTTGTTAGAGGTGGGACTGTTTCCCACAAGCGTGTTATCGCAAAAATCACGAATAACACTTTGTGTTTCCGGGCTGCGTAACATGATGTGCATTGGTTTTATTTAACTTTACAGTTTCATTTATGCTTGATGCGCCGCAGAGGGTTGATTTAAAGCAGGGGTCTCAAACTCATTTTCTTTCAGGGACCACATTCAGCCCCATTTGATCTGAAGTGGGCCGGACCGGTAAAATAATAACAAAATAACCAATAAATAATGACAACTCCAAATTTTTGTCTGTTTTAGTGGAAAAAAATCCCATTCAATTCTGAAAATTTGTAATGCTGCTAGTACGAACCCAGAACCCAAATGCAGAACTAGGAGGCGGATGTAAAAGTTTACAGAGTTTATTAAATTCAGGTATCACAAAAATACTGGCTGTGATAATGAACAGGATCTTGAGGACAGCAGCCAAGGAAGTCCTCGAGGGATTCGTCCTCCGGGCGAGGGACACGAACCCACGGTTAGTCTCCGGGTTTTGAGTCGGCACGCCGACAAAAACCAGGCGAAGAGGTCAAAATCCAGGAAGGCAGATGGAGGCAGACAAAACCGACAGGGAGCAGGCAAGACAGGCAAAAACAGGATGACAAAACGGGTCGAAACACAGGTAGGCAAACGAACAGACAGGATCAAAACGCTGGTAAGTAGACTACGAGAGAATACGAACTGGCGTCTGATCAGGGGAAAGGACAGGGTATAAATACACAAAAGGGAGGGAAGACAACGAGACACAGGTGGAACACATCAGGGCGGAGTCAGGTAATCAGGGAAAAGGTGAACACGAACCAGGAAGGGAAGTAAAGACCACAGACAAGACACATGAGGAAAACTTAACAAAATAAAACAGGAAGTGGCAGACAAACATAAAAGACAGACAACACCAGACTAACGTCCGGTAGCAGGCTTCACAAAATTCTTACTTTTATAAATTATCCAAACAAAAAAGATGTGAATAATCTGAAAAAACTGACATTTCTTAGGAAAAATAAGTGCAATTTTAACAATATTATGCCTCAACTTATCATTTATACATGTGGATAATTGATCAGATCTACAAAGACACTAAACACTGAGTAACAGGCAGAAAAATGTTAAAATTTGGCTTAATTTTCTTTAGAAATCTCAGGTTGTTCATATTTGTTCAGGTTATTAATTGTTTTATTGTTACAGGATAAATGTAAATATTTTCATAATTTAATGTAATTTTTTGCTCTAAAATAAAGACAACAATGTGAAGTTGTCATTATTTATAGGCATAAAGTAAGATTATGTTCACATCAGACCAGGCAGAAAATATGCAGTCATTATTTTTATAGGTTATTATGCTGATATTTGACTGTAGATCATATTGGTCTGTATGTGGAACCTGAACTAAAAGGAGTTTCACAGCCTTGATTGTGGAATTTTTGCACTTAGCAAATTCATCCCATGGGCCGGATTGGAACCTTTTGGTGGGCCGCATGTTTGAGACCTCTGATTTAAAGTCTTGTATTGCTATGTGATACCATTTTATTTTTAGATTTTTTTTACAAATTTTTAAAAAATCTCTACATCAGAGGTCTCAAACATGCGTCATTTTCTACATGGTTGCTTTTGGTCAAAAAATAGGCTTCGAGTCAAACAACAGTACTGGATAAATCTCAAGAAAAAGAATAGAAACAAATTGGACAGAAACAAACAGGCTATTATAAAAATCAAAAACCCCAAATAAACTGGTGAGTGTATTATTCTAAGTGTAATTTACAACAGGCTTAACACAAATGTTCTTTTTTTAAGTAACTCACACTCACATTATTAGTCTGCCAGAACAAACAAGGCTCAGAAATTATTTAGTATTCATTGGAGGGGGGTGTAATTTAAGGGGTAAGATTAACTTTAATATTTACTTAATACGTACGACTAGGAAAAGTTTGTGTTTCAGTCAGCGGAGTGAGACTGGAACAAATTCAATATAGAGTTAAAGCAATGACCAAGCATGAAACTATTTAAAAGGAGGAACAAAGACACTATTTTTAAGAGGTAGAAGGATGAGGGGGGGTGCTGGGTATCACTGGGGGTTATAAAGATGTACAAGTATGAGGTATGTGTATGTACATATATATGTTATTATATTATGTGTTTATGTAAAGAATATTATGTTTCTTTGTATTAATAATAACAATAATAATAATAATAATAATAATAATAATAATAATACATCAGTTTTATATAGCGCTTTTCTAAGTACTCAAAGACGCTTTGCAATGAACAGCCAAGGGACAAACATACATGAAACGAGTAGACAGATACAGAGTTAATACTAAAGAAAACAACAAAATTATTTAACAGTAAGTAACAGGTGTTAGAGTATAGATATGTTTAGACTAGGAGGCTTATTATTGTTATTAATTACACTGGTCTACAATTTTTAAGAAATGATTTGCTTCAGAGATTAAATGTGCTAAATGTTTCGTATTTTAATAAGATTAATTGGAAAATAAATGACAAAAGTGCCGGTTTGCTGATGTTTTCAAGGTATACGATTAAGTGTTATTACACATGTATATTGGTTTATGTACATTTATAAAATAGTTTTGTAAATCTTCCACTAAATAGAACCTGTAAAGTGAATGTATTCTAATGTGCAGACAGTGTTTTGAAGTAGATCTTGTAGCTCTGAGACAAAAATTCCTTTTGAGTCAAACCCATTCTCTCGTTAATTCTTGAATTTCACATTTTGACCCAAGGCTGTATCTTGGAAAGTTCAGCCAACCAGCATTTTTGACTTGATTTTTCTTTATCAGTGACTCTCATGTGGTAAAATTTCATTACGTTTATTCTGGAAGCATTTTCCTTGTAGACCAGTGTTATTTAAGGAGGAGGGGTTTATAAGTTATACTTCTTCTTACTCATTTTTGAATATGTATTATTTGTCCTATGTTGAAATGTTTTGTTTGTTTATTTTCTTCTTTTTTGACATTCATATTCAAAATAAATACATCAATCAATCAATCAATCAATCAATCAATCAATCAGTGAAAGCTGACTGGATTTGAAAAAATAAGTTAAGGGCTGTATTGTTGTCGTTTTGGTTAATGTGTTGTCATCCAAAAACACCGGTTTGAGAAGTACATAAAAGGCTATAAATCAGATTACAGTGAAGTGGATTACACTGTGTTTTTTACACATATTATTACAAAGATCACAGCTCAAATGTGCAGTTAAACAGATATTATTACCATTTGTTGCAGCCTTAACTTCCTTACACGTGTAAAGCACACATGTACATACATTTTTAATAACTGTACAGTAGTATTTTATCATTATTTATCTATATAACTTAGAACTTTACATTGGATTTTTGTCCTGAGCCTAAATGCAACAAAATTTTGTTCTGTGTACACTTTGTGCATACCTGAATGACAATAAAGTTTGTCTAAGTCTTTAACTGACAGGGTGGATTTTTTTTTTTAATCAAAGCAAAGATTTCCACACAAAAAGATGATATTATGGGAAATATTGTGTTATGAGGTGCAGGTTCAGTTAGATTTTTGCATTTTACGGTTATTCTTTGTTTAATCCTCTGGAGGGTTAGAGTCCATCCAGGCTGACTGACATGTTTCCAGTTCATCATAGAGACAAAACAAGTGTTTACTCTCACATTCTCTATTTATAGTAATAAATTATGCCATTATGGTGTGTATAATTTTAGTTCAAATCATTTTAATTCAGTTCAGATTAGGGATGTAACGATTACCGGTAAAACGATAAACCGCAGTAAAATTGCCAACGGTTAGTATTATGGTTTAAATTCTAATTATCATAATAATCATGTTTGATTACCGCACTTTTAGGGGAAAAAAACCTGATATAAAGATCTGCTTTTATGTCAAATATTTGAGTATAGTTTTTATGTATTACAATTCAATTGTATATACCTAATATTTGGAACCAATATTCACTTTTAAAGTCTTTGAAAAGGTTCGTTAAGCATCTTTATGTTATTTATGCAATAAATTATATACGTTTTTCAAATCAGATTTTATTCTTTTTTTGTGTGTTTTCTGTCCTTTTGTGTTTTTATGGTAGGTTAAAGTGAAAAAATAATAGACAGATGATATAGATGAAGTTGTGCTGAAAAAAAAGATACCAAACATTGGTATAGTACACATTTGTTTATATAGCATATAAAGGCAAAATCAAAAGGACTGAAAAACGACCAAAATAGGCTCAGACCCCTAAGGGTTAATATTTGAATGCTTCTGCCGACAGAAAGTACATTGTGCCTATTGTTGTATTTTTTTTTTTAAATACAACTAGGTTAAATTATTTCAGTGTGTATAAGTACTTTTTGAACATTTTGAGCACAATTCAACAATACCGTGATAATAATAACCGTGATAATTTAGGTCACAATAACCGTGATATAAAATTTTCATATCGTTACATCCCTAGTTCAGATGCATCATGTAAGAACCTGACTTGGATTCATTAACAAGTCATTGTTTGTAAAAAAACAAAAAAACAAAACACATCTCACAGGTTTCCACTTCCTCACCTGTAAAATATCTATTATAATACAATCCTCTTTATTGTTTTAACCCTTAAAGACCTAGAACTGTTTTTGGTGCAACTTCTATATGAATTTCTCTCTGGAGTTAACCTTTCCTCAGTAATTTCTCACTATGGATTTCATCCTCTGTATTGTTTAAAATCAGTTATTTTTGTATATTTGCTTCTTCATTAAATATACCAATCATGTTCATAAAAACTGGTGTAAATTCGACCTTTTTAGCAAAAATATATATAACCAGCTGAAGGTAAAAACAAGATAAAACCACTGTTATTTCTGAAGCTACATGGGTTTCACAGGTGAATAAACATTCCCCACGGAGCCTCTGAAAAGCCAAGAAAGTGAATTTTACCTGAATAATTTAACTTTATTGATAGGAATAGTCATTCATAAGTAATAATAATAATAACAGATTTGATTCATAGTGCACTTTACATTCAGAGAAGCTCACAGTGCTACAGCAGAAAATGATTTAAAAAAAAAAATCAAAACATCAACAGGTATAGGCTTTCTTAAATAGATATGTTTTCAATGTAGCTTCAAACCAAGTCATTAAACATTTTCATCATTTATGCTTTTCATCACTGGTGGTTGTTTAGGTCTTTGAGGGTTAATTTGCCCAGCCTAACTTGACCAGCTTTTATTATCAACAAAGCTAGTATTGTCATGGAAGGTTTCTAGCACTCTGGATACAATTAGGATGAAAACACACAAGTCAATAAATCCAGGTTGAAGCAGGTCTATTTGTTTTACATATGGGTGCTTCTATGAAACGGGGCTCATTTTGGTATCTGGCACTTTTCCAGTTTTTTAGACCCAATAATAAAAGAGAAATTTAGACATATATCCCCCCAGGATGTACCTAATTATGACCTCAGATAAATGCAAAAAAATTACACTCTTGCTCTGAGCCATCACAAAATTCAAGAATTTTTTATCAAATATTGGGGCCAAAAATAGGACCAAAATAGGACAGGAAAAGCTACCTAGGGGAAATTATGGCTGTAAATGGTCTTGTATACCACTATAAATAAACACACTGTGTTAAATTTGATGATCCTATTGGTTTTTCTAATCCAAACATGGGTTTTTCACGAATCTCAGTCTCATTCCAGGTTTTGCATGTAACCTATCGTGTCCACTTGCGTTACATGCAGAACCTTCCCAGTTAAACGCATATAAATCGTGAGTGATTTTGCAACAGTGGTCATTTTTGTGAAAAACTCTGCCTTGCATAATTAGTTCAATTTGCAAAATGTACCTGTGAAAGAATAAAGAGATATATAAAAAAAAAAATAGTAGCGCGTAATTTTCATGTCCTTTTAATTGTGTTATATGCAGATTTTTGTAGTAGATATAAAATAATATAAAAATGTTTTTTATCTGAAAAATAGTTTCTGTTTTATCTCAGTAAGTATTTATTTTTAAAGTAGATCCAAAGTGCTTCCAAACTTGCTTCATAACATTAGTCTACATCTGGTTTGAATTTTTAGCCAACACATTTTGGTAAAAGTAGGTCAAAGTTCCAGTTTTTAATGAATTTTTCAAATCTTTTTTTCTTCTCCCATTTACTTAAAATGGGTGAAATTTCAAATGTCTGTAGCAGCAAAACTATTGGTTGAATTCATACCAAATTTGGTTTATAGATTGCCAGTGACCCAGAATAGATGACATTACATTTTGGGAAAAATAGGTAGAAGTTTAATTTTTTTATGATTTTTTTTTTTTTTTTGTTTTTAATCTTTTTTTTCCCCATTTATTTATAATGGGCAAAATTTCACATGTCTGTAGCAGCAAAACTATTGGTTGAATTCATACCAAATTGGGGTTATCGATTGCTAGTGACCTAGAATGTATGTGATTACATTTTGGTAGAAGTGTGTCAAAGTTCCAATTTTTATGAATTTTTCAAATCTTTTTTTCTTCTCCCATTTACTTAAAATGGGCGAAATTTCAAATGTCTGTAGCAGCAAAACTATTGGTTGAATTCATGCCAAATTTGGTTTATAGATTGCCAGTGATAAAGAATAGATGAGATTACATTTTGGGGAAAAATAGGTCAAAGTTTCAATTTTCTATGAATTTTTGAAATCTTTTTTTCCCATTTATCCATAATGGGCAAAATTTCACATGTCTGTAGCAGCAAAACTATTGGTTGAATTCATACCAAATTGGGCGTATCGATTGCCAGTGACCCAGAATATATGTGATTACATTTTGGTAAAAGTATGTCAAAGTTCCAATTTTTTTTATAATTTTTAAAAATCAAATTAAATTAAAATTTCACCTGTCTATAAAAAGGTCAATTTTGGTTCAATTTACTAAATATATGTAGGCAATTGATATGCTGACACAAGCACACTCAGAGACATGATGACATCAGCTGGATCGATGCCAAAATAAGCTACAATACATGCGAGGGACAGGGTTTGTTGTGTCTGGCACCACTTGTTGATTTTTGCATGTATTTTTTATTCATGCTGCAAAAAAAACATATGTATATAGAATAAGACTGTACCATTGTTTCAGTTTGAATACATAATATATATTTGTCAGATCAGATCTAGTCCAAGGTCTGCTCTGCTGAAAACATCCTCTACTCTGCGAGTATCTCAGTGTTCATTCTATTCCCTGCCGCTGTCTGTGTGTGTTACCATTTTCCCTCATGATGTAGAAAAGGAACGATGACAAAGCCGCAAGTACACTCTGAAAATAGCAAGCTAAGACAAAAAACATGCATCTTTTACATTCTGCTTATTTGGATTTAATCATTTAAATACCCGTGTTCACTTGTCCTTGGGAAAATATTGCACTAACACAGATCCTCCCCGGTGATATTTTGTAAAAGCCTTGTCGCTGCGTCTGGTTTGTTTAAAGAAATATAAACGATCCAAACAACCCAGTCATATTTTTGTCCCATTCTACCAGTGGCGGACTGTGAACGATGGGTTCGTACGAAGCTTTGTGACTGAGGCTTAAAGAAGCATCAATAATAACCTCATTAACTCGCAATATTATTTAGGAAAATAGCAACATTTTACTCACCAAAAATTCTGATTTGGTCACAAAATCCATCCTCCTTTCTTTCCTCAAAAAGAGTTCAGCTACTCTGTTGCACAGATTATCCGTGTGGGCACCGGGGGTACCGGTCGTAGTTAGTGGAGTGAAAGTGATGGACAAATCCTTTTCCAGGTTGTGACCGGCTTGCTAGCTTCGGAATTGTCCAACCTTTCTTAACGATGTCCAGTTTTTCTGGAAAAGTCTGTCTTGAAAATGGCTTTGACAATAAATCTGGAACCAAATCCATTGCTTCTCCTCCTTCAGCCATAGTGGATTGATAGAACAGCTGTTAAACCAACACAACTATATCTGTGTTGGTGCAGCTCGCTACAGATGCAGTTTGCTAGCTTTGGCTAGTTCGCTCTCTGACAATCCAATCACAGGGTGTGAATACGCTGACGTTACCGACGCCTGCTCGAAGGCTTTGGTGTCGCCAATTCAAAATCTGATTGGTTGAAGCAACAACGTCACCGAGACGTATGCTTTGCTATAGAGGGCCTGCAGAACTGACTGTGAAGGCCTCCAGGCAGATTTCTTTGACTTTGACCCTGCCTGGCAACAAATGATGGCTGAAATGTGATTGGTTAAATGCTTTCATATGAAAATACATGTGTGGAAGCAGCACAACCGGGGTAAAAGCTATGAAAGGAAGCAGACAGACCATTTGGAATTATTTAATAAGTATTCACAGACAAAATATAATTAACATCAGTCTGTGATTCAGATATTTTTTTAGGCCAGCAGAGAAGGCCTTGCAGGCCCTGACGGCCCACCATGGCATTCTGCAGTGGTGGTAATAGTGGGTTGATCCAGAGCTATGTCCAGTACAAGTGTAGGAGGATGGGGCATCACTGTAGCATCACAATTTTCCAGTCATTATGGCACATTGTGACATATTTTACCTTCATGGGGAAAAAAATACAGTTCCTGTAATTTGGATACTTTTGCACTTTGCCGTCTTGCAGTTTTAATGCCGTTTTGATGAATCGGTCAGCTCTAGTGTCAATATCAGTCCAAGCACACAACAGGTTTGATCAATGGTCACTTTATAGCTTCACTGGAGCAGCACCTGATCTTATCTGTTTGAAGGTGTTTCATGTGTTGTATGTGTTAAAGAGGGTCTAATTAGTATTGATAACCAGCAGGGGGGAGTTGTGTACCAGAACACACTTAAGACTATAAATAACACCAACAAATCAACACTATGTTTCCACAGACTGTATCACACACTGAATAGAGTATAAAGCTCATTGTTTACACACATCTGTTTTATATCATCAAGTTTTTTTCTTCAAACTAAGGCCATGTCCACACGAAACTGCATCTTGCCCAATTTAATCTGAAGTGGGCCGGACCAGTAAAATAATAACATGATAGCCAATAAATAATGACAACTCCAAATTGTTTTAGTGCAAAAAATAACATTCAATTATGCCAATATTTACATTTACAAACTATCACCAGCAAGGCGCTGCATGGCCCTACTGGGAGCAATTTAGGGTTCAGTGTCTTGCCCAAGAACACTTTGACACGTGGGCAGTCGGAGCCAGGATTTGAACCGCCAACACTTTGGTCATTGGGCAACCCGCTCTACCAACTGAGCCACAGCCACACCTGTTGGTGTAAATATATTCCGTTCATATCTCTACCATCCAATACATCGGCATCTTTGGCAGAACTTCAGAGCTCTTTATGCTCAGCACTGTAATGATAATTGTAGGTCATGTTTTAATAATTAAAAGTACAAATACTACTTACAGCCCTTATAAACCAGTAAAGACTTGCTCTGTCCAGTCTGCTGTGAATCCTTTAGGTTACAGACTCACTACTGCTTTCTGTGGATTTAGGCTCTGTGAAAAAGCAAATCATTCATATTCTCAGCGTTATCACTGCACCATCTCTGAGTCACAGTGACAGTAACACTTTAGCCTTATTGAGGGCATTTATCCAAGTCCAACAGTGGGTAAGAGTAATCGCTCTTTAATTATAAACTGTATTTTTAATCATCAAAGCCTGGCACTCACTCCATTGCACTAATTGCCTTATCCCCAAAGGCGTGTGCTCAAACTGTAGTGATGGGGCTGCTATTGAAGTACACATTATCTATATATGGGTATAAATGATATAAAAATAAGTGTTTCTGACTGTGTGCCTCACATGCCTTATCATTTTCTCTTTTTTTTTTTTTAACTACAGAGCTTACTTTCACATGGATCTTCAATAATTACCCCTCGTTTGTCATCCAAGACACAAGACGATTTGTGTCTCAGAAGACAGGAAATCTCTACATCGCCAAAGTGGAGCCGTCTGATGTGGGTAACTACACTTGTGTGGTGACCAACACAGTCACCAAAAGCAGCGTTCAAGGACCACCGACACCTCTAGTGCTGCGGGTGGACGGTAAGACCCTACCTACCGTACTTACAATACATACAGTCAAATACGACAGATTTACTAGGTCAGCTGGTGATGGCCAGGTTATGTTGTCACATCCAGAATCAAATGCTTTAAAGTAGAGCTGCACCCGATTAATCGATTAGGTGCTTGAAGCGAATGTAAAAATTCATGATTCAATTAATCGACTCAAATTGATTGAAGCGAAATATTCTATTGCAGTTCTCCTGAATTGAAGCTTTTTTGTGCTTCACAATAAGCGTCCGTGTGAAACACAACAGTGGAACCAGTGTTTAAAGGTGCGGGAGACTTTCGTGACCAATTTTTCATCAAATCTGTTGAACCTCAGTCATATCCTCAGTATCATGAATCTGTAAGTCTTTCTGTGATTACTCACCTGAATCTCTTGCAATTACGGTGAACAATTTCAAAGTGCCATCCACCATAAACAAATCGTGTGTTTACATTCAGAGCCGGGGGGTAACTCGGGCATCTTTGGAATTTTGTCGCTTAAGTGCATTATCATTACACTTGAAATTTGAAGGGAGAAAACTTGCTCTAAGGGTTTCAAACACCCCAGGAAAAGCTTTTATTTTGAAAGGGCAGACAGTCAGGTTCGGTATTGTTCAGCCTACAGGTTTGACTAATGGTGTCATATTAATAAAAATAAATATAAACAGGCCAATAAACTTTGCAAAACAGACACATAAACCCAAACAAACATTAACACAAATATCCCCCTTTGAACCCCTGCACATTAAATAGAACACAATGAGTAAAATGTCCAGTACCCACAATGCAATGCGGCAGACTGGCACTAATCATCACTCTGTAGAGTTGAATTTTACTCTGCATCTGTGCAGAACTTTACACTGACTTTTAACTTTACTGTTAGAGTTGGTTTACGCCAAGGTTATTATTGTGAATGAAAACTAATGAAATGACGAAAACTAGAATTGAAAAAACATTTTCGTTAACTGAAATAAATAAAAAACTATAATTAAAAGAAAAATATGACAACTAACTGAAACTGTATTGTGTGTTTACAAACTAACTAAAACGTATAAAAAGTATGGATAAAATTCCCTTCGTTTTTGTCTTTTGTCAATGTCGGATTGATATGAAATTGATTTATTTTGCTCTAGCAATTTTAGCTAGCGGCACCATACAACACTTCACGGTCTGTCACTTCTCATCACTTGTGGTTTAGAGTCGTCTTCTTGTCCCCAGTCTACCTGGAAACATGGAGACTAAAGTTGGGAGAAATCAACAGAGTCCTGTCTGGGATTCATTTGAATACAATGGCGAAAAAGATAAAAGATATGACAAAACTAAACTTAAAACTAAACTAAAACTAAGCATTTACAAAAAAAAAAAGAAAACTAATAAAAACTAGCAAACCAGCTCTAAAAACGAATTAAAACTAACTGAATTAGAGAAAAAAAAGTCAAAACTAAATAAAACTAAACCGTAATGAAAGATCCAAAACTATTTTAACCTTGGTTTACTCTCCATAGAGCTAGAAATACTCTATCTAGGTTAAAATAGCTGGACTCTGACATACTGACACTGCATTTTTTTGAAGGAGATGCAGAAATTATCAGTGGTTTTAGATTTATTGGTGTTTTAATGAACTAAAGAAGTCTCTTGGATGAGAAATTAAACGTTTTCAAAGAGAGCTAAACTAGTCCAGTGGAACCGAGAAGAACTACCAAGAAGAAAACATTTACTTGATAAAGTTTTAAAAGGCAAAATCTTCAGCTGACGAGTCAAACTTTGCCTTTTGCCATAAATAATCACATCTGGTTATTTATATGTCCGTGACCTGGTGTATCTATAAAGCCAAACTCCCTGCTGTGTCTCATTAGTATGCTCTCTGTACCGTATTTATGCTTCAACTAAAATGTCTTTGCAGACTTTGTGTCCTTATTATTTCTAAAAGAATAGAAAGAAGGCTGTGTGGCTTTACCACTCAGAAAGTCAAAAAGTCCCAGCTTTAACAATACAGCCAGTCACATCATCAGAGTTTGCTTTGAAGCTCACTTTTATCTCGCCGACTGGTTTGGAAGAGAGAACTCTAGGACAACTGGGTGAAAATGTGAAGGTCATGAAAGGTCTGCAGTGGAAATCGCATGCAGTCATTTCCATTCATTGGAGTTTTATGTCCCCACAGTGAAAAATTAGTGGTTTTAATTTTCGCTCACGGTTAGGTATCTTTGATTTTCACAATGTAGACACTGATACTTTGAAGGTTTTGTCATATTCATCTCCTGAAGAGAGAAATGTTCTATATTTTCTGAAAAAATCTGAATTCACAGGGTGACAGCAGGATTTGTGACATCCATATTCAGCTATAGAAAAAACTGAGACCACTGCAATTTCCTGTGAAATCAGCATATCTGCATGTATGACAGCCGTTCCATTCCTGTGTCTGTTGAATTCCAATACAAGTGCATCTTATTCTACTGAATAAACACCTGATCCATGTCTTATTTAACCCTTTCATGGACAGTGGTCACTACGGTGGACAGTTATTTTCCAGCTGTTCTCTTGTATATTCATGGGTTTTGTTGTTTTAGTTGCATATCAGCCAACACAATACACTGCAATTGATAACATTACTGTAACTTGGCTGTTCTTGATAAACCTGATCTGCACTAACATGTTTAAGTATTTTTTATATACAGTGATCCCTTATTTTTCGCGGTTAATGGGGACCGGCGCCCCCCACGAAAATTGAAAATCCGCGAACTGGAGCCGGAGCCCCCCGAGCCTATCCTAGAACTCTCTCTCTCTCTTTTAACATTTTTATATAAAATAACACTTACATTAGATTCCAGTGGCTCCTTCCTTGACTGACGATGAGGCCCATGATGATGATGATGATGATGATGAAACACCTGTGCACTTCAATGAAGACGATGAAGATGACATAATGCACAGGTGTCAAGGGAGCCTTATAGCTCTTCTAGGGGTGCCTCGTCATCAGATGTTACTTGAGGCGCTGGATCGTCTAGTAATGCAACTTCTTCGGAGGGAGTTGGCGAAGCAGCTGCAGACGGGGAGGCTGGCGGGGGAGCTGAGGGTTCGGCTGATGGCTTCCGAGGGACAAGGAACATGGTGATGGGGAGCTGTTGCCGTTGCTTCTTCTTTTCGGTGAAGATGCTTTTATACAGGGCCGTGACACCCTCTATCCTGTTGCCGAATTCAACAGCCCTCACCATGTTGTCGTCTATTTACTTGGCCGTATTCTGCAATTCCCTGGCGATATTGCAGAGCCTCTGCAAGTTAGCAAGAGTAAGGCCCCTCTCTTCTACTTCCTCATCTTCGTCGGGTTGTTCTTCCTCCTCCTCCTCACTGTCAGCAGCTGCGGCAGCTGCGGCCTCTCGTCTGCTGCGGGGTGGATTTTCGCGGAATTTCCACGATTTTTTCTTGATTTTTAATTTTTTTATGAATATTTCTGAAAAATCCGCGAATAACTAAAACCGCGGAACTTAAAGCGCGAATTGGCAAGGGATCACTGTATATTTTGTATTATCTCCATGAAGTGAGTAATAGCTAGTATTAGGGTATGACCCCCTAAGGGTTAAAATGAGAGAAAACATCAGATTAGCTGCAATAAAATTATTTTTGTTTCATAGATTTCACACAGTATGTCAGTTTTTGATATTGCGTTTTAAATACATGTTTCTTTGCTTCCAAAATTAAACACATGGTGGACATTTTTGTAACTCTATGAAAAATAGGTTTGTTTAAAAAAAATTCTATTGCATTGTTTTTTTTGTTCAGGCCTAAAGAGGAATAAAAACACTCAGGAAAAAAAAATGTGACTAAGGTTCTCATAATTCGTGCATGAAAGGGTTAAGAAGGAAAAGTATAAAAAAACACAACTGTTGCCATCACCATCTTCATACAAAAGGCAAAAACAGAATTAGAATTAGAATAGACTTTATTTGCCATTTGCACAGATACATCGCAGTATAAGTACATTGGAATTCTTGTGCGTTTCCCTGAGTCGCGGAATCCAAAGATAAAAAGACACGAACAAAAACAGAAAAACAAAACATGAAACATAAACACAGCTAAAACATATAAAACAGTTATTGCACAGACAAACACAAATACATACTTGTAAAGTAGAGTACTGTATCAGAAAAAAAAACAGTAATAACAAGAAAAGCACTCGGAGAGCGCAGACCTCCGCCAAGACAGATCTGTACTGAACTTTTCCCAAGTTACAACATTAGTATTGTGTTGTTTATAAATGAATGACTGGTTTTCTTTGCATTATTTGGGTCTGAAAACACTGCATGTGTTTGTTTTGATCATGTGTCGTGTTCTGCAAATACATGCTCTAAATAATATTTTATTTGGAATTTGGGAGAAATGTTGTGAGTAGTTTAAAGAATAAAACAAAAATGTTCATTTTACTCAAACACATACCTATAAATATAATATATCATTTTGCAGTGGTCTCTTATTTTTTTCCAGAGCTGTGTTTGGAGATGGGGATGGGGATGGGCAGTAAAATAATAACAATCTTTACTGAGATACATGTTTTTCTTCTGTCTTTAGGGTTTATTTCGTTAACATTCTCAGCTAAAACACACTCAAATGTCTGATTCTGTTCTATTATTCTGAATTTGGTCTTCCGTAACATCATCTTCCACTTTTTTTTTTTTTTTTTTTTTTTTGTAAATGGAGCTTTTTCCAATTAGGACATGCAGGATATGGCGATGTTACTCCAGTTGTATAATGATTCTTTAGCCATGTTTAGAACAAATTCAGAAAACGCATTTACATGTCATACTATATATGGAAAAGACAAAGATTTTCTCTGATAGAGATGGATGCTCCAACCAAAAAGTCCACATTTCTGGTCGGAAGAGGACACAGACTTACTTTTAAACATCATAACAGAGGATACTGAGAGGTTTATCCACTCTCTGGCCAAAATAAATGCATAAAAACACTCAATATTTGATTGGACTGCCACCAAGTATTCCCTGTGGAATCATTTATGCCAAGCAGTGTTTATGCAAAGTCACAATAAATGTCACAAAATGTATTTCCACCCAGAGTTGCATTAATTCTTTGCTCAGATCAGGTATTGATGATGGTGATTGTCAGACTACTGTGAAGTCTCCTTTACATCCCAAAAATACCCAGTGGGGTTCAATCCAGGTGTGAAAATGACATCTCAACCTCCCCAAACTTTGTCTAAATCTTTATGTTCTCTATCAGACTGAGGTTTTCTGTTAAGAAATGAGAAGCTCCTCACTGCATCACTCACAAGGTTAACCCATAAAGACCCAGAGTTACTTTTGTGTCACTTCCCAAATGAATTTGTCTCTATTTTTAACATTTCTTAACTGATTTATCACCGTTTATTCTCATATTATGCTCCAGTATTTGACATTTTTAAGTATAAATCAGGTATTGTCCTATATTTAATTCACTGAGCATGTACCTGTTCCTAAAAACTCAGATTAAAGTTGAGGGTTATTGTATCAGAAACAGAGAAAACTGAAGAAAACGTTTTTTTTTTTTTGTTTTTTTTTTAGTAAAATCTATCATTAACTGAACATAAAACAAGTGTTTCTTCTTAGTGTATCTTAATACAGTGTAAACATGCAGCAAGCGGTAAATCTCAAAAACCACAATTTATTTCGGTTAATGAACTACTGCCCCAGTTTCTTTGTCTTTAAACCACTTTGGTACCAAAAAAATCTCCGGTTATCTTGGACAGAAAGCTGTGTGTTCTAGAGATTCTTTGGACCAACGGTGGCTCTGGACTACTCCATTTAGGCTGCTTACCAGAGGGGGTTGCATCATTTAAATTAACTCACCAGTTCCATTTCGGATGGACGGACCAAACCGGGAGGAGGGAAGAACTCACCAAAAAGAAGGTTTGAGGTTTTAAAAAGTTAAGAGTTAAGAGTTATTGTTTCAGGCAAAAATAGAAAAAGTTACAAAAAGAATCTAGTATCAAACACACATTTCGTCACAGAGGGAAAAAGAACCCCCCCCCCCCCCCCCCAAAAAAAAAAAAAAGTTTCCTTTATTACCTTTTTGTAGTCTTTAGTGACTCTTGGACACTCCCATTATTCAGTGACATCATTCATCGTACGCTTATTATTGGTTAATAATAGTCACTGGGCAAAACATGTCAGTCACTCCATAAGCTAATTCTAAGAAAAGCACATGCTGAAAGTTGATTTGACTTTAACAAGCACCTTGGACACCTGTCAAATCAAACCCAACTGCATAGCTCAACCACAAAGTTTCAGAAAGTACACTCTTGCTTAACACCTGCACAATTAGGCTAGCATTTCTTGACCACAAAAATTCCCCAGGTTCAAAATCTGTTTTTTCTGCTCGACTCTTTTTACCACAACTACTTTCTAAAGCTGTAAAATTAGGTCTTTTAGGTAGAATCTGACCTTTTCTCTAAGTTCAGCACAGACAGGTGTGAGTTCATCAAAACCACACACACACACACACACACACACACACACACACACACACACACACGAATCCAACCTGACACTGACTGTTCAGTACAAATCTGCAAAAATAAATGATTCTTCAAGCAAAACATCTTGTAACATTACCTTTTTTCTTCTCCATTTTGTTTCATGATGTATGATGTCCATCCGACATTTTAGAACTAGTCAAAGTCACACTTCCATCTTCCATTCAACACGATCCGTACCACAACAGAAACTAAGAAATGCATACATGGCCTTAAACTTTTGCACAGTATTGTTTATAGGCTACACGTTGCACATTTTCCCATCTTTTATTCATATCAATGTACAAGAATTTCATGTGTATGTTTTATTTTGGCTTTGCTGTAGTGTTCTAATATCTTTATTAACCCATAAAGACCCAGTGCTACTTCTGTGACAGTTCCCAAATTAATTTTTCTCTCTATTTAACCTTTCTTAAGCTATTTATCACCATTTATTGTAATACTACCCTCTGTATTTTGCTTTTTTTCAATGAAAATCAGGTATTTTCCTATATTTAATTCACTTATCATGTGGATATCCATAATGGCTCCGATTAAAGTTGATTGTCATTATATCAAAAACTGACAAAAATGAAGAAAACGTGACTTTTTCAGCCAAATCTATCATTAACTGAGCATAAACGAAGTGTCTCCATCCGCTGTCACTGATCCAACTCCATGGGTTTTACTGGCGAATCAATGTTGTAGAAGATGACGGTGTTTCCATGGTAACTCTGGGTCATATCTGATGACCATGAAAAGATGAATAACTGTATTTTACCACAATTATTTACATGTGCTGATAGGATTAGTGGATCAGCAGGTATTAAACAGTTTAGATCAGTAGATATTTTGTGTCAGTGGTGGATGTTTGGGTCTTTCTGGGTTAAACATCCGATGACTTTTACCTGTTTGTGGAGTTAAATCCAGGTGAAGGACTTTTTTTGTCCGTGGAGTGTAGATATGAAGAAGCACATGTTCCAATTAACAAAAAAGGGAGGCTGTGTTCATTAAGTAGAAAACTCTGGAAAAAACATTGCTTTAATAAAGTATGCATAGCTGCATGTAAACAGGAATAACAGAGGAATACTCATTTTAATTGGCCATGTAAACAACTAATACTGTCTTTTCAGAATTAAGGAAAAATGTGCTTCAATGCACTTATAAATGTAATTACTGCTTTTTTATTTTATGTTGTCCATAAAGAAGGAAAACCACAAATTATGATCATTTTATGCCATATTTATGTTGTTAAATAGGAACTCAGAGTACAGGTGCGCTTTTGCTTCAATAGATCTTGTTCTGTCTTTGGTTGTTTTTGTGTTTTGTTTGTTTTTTTTTACATCATTTTTGTCTTGTTATGTCTACAAATGTAAAACCCCAAATGGTTTCAACACTTTCCACTCAGAACCATAAATCAGCTCTTGTTCGTCGTCAGAATATTTTTGTCCGCACGGTCCAGCTCCATTTACAGCCGATCGTAACCTCGTACGCAACTTTGATGAGTGTAATGTAAAAAAAGATTGAAAGTGGACTTCGGGGAATCGGAAAGCATCTGTTGTGCAGCAGATAAACTTTGGAAATATTTGCATATTTTCCAAGTTTTTCTGAGGGTGAAGGATGGAGGAGGATGGAGTTCACATTTTTTTAAACAAGCCCATAAAATATATTAATGGCACATTATTATTATTCACTGCAGAGCATTTTTATTATGTTTTATAACAAGACTGAAGGCGATCTTTAAATGTCGGTCAGAAAAAGCTTCTGTATCCTTAGAACACCCTCATCTGTTAAATTTTGTTTTTCCCCAGACCTCAGGATATCAAATTATTTCTCTCGGGCAGGCGTTAACGTCGGCTCATGTGCATTTTCTTTCTAACTCCAGGTGTGATGGGCGAATACGAGCCAAAGATCGAAGTGCAGTTCCCCGAAGTCGTCCCCGTGGCGAAGAGTTCCACGGTGAAGCTGGAATGTTTTGCACTTGGAAAGTACGTCCCACTGTGTACCATTATGCCACAGTCACAACCACACCATTAGTTGTTGTTTACTGCTCCAATCCAAGCTGCATGGAAATTTGATGTTTTAATGATTTTGTACTCGTCCGGTAAACATCAGTTATATAATAAGCCTGCACGGACTGGAAAAACCCCACCATGTTTCAGATTTATTATAGATTAACTCGCTCTCAGAGTGTTTTTTACCGTTCCATCATATGATCTTTTCTTGCTTCTGAGATAAAAAGCCATCGTCAGGAGGGGTATTCATTCTGTGGCCTTGCTGTGTGTTGTACTTTCTTGCCTTTAGCCCAGTGCCAACCATCAGCTGGAGGAGAGCGGATGGAGCCTCTTTTGGCAGGAAGGTGGACATAAATAAAGCGAGCGGAGTCTTAGAGATCCCTTACTTCCAGCAGGAGGATGCAGGGATGTACGAATGTGTGGCTGAAAACAGCAGAGGCAGAAACTCGGTGAAAGGAAAACTGTCTTTCTACGGTGAGTAGGAGGACGGTTTGGCTGATTTTGATCTCAAACTTACACCACTTCGTGCTTCTATCTTGTCTTAAGAGCAGAAATATTTCATGCCTTCAACCTGTCAGTGTTCTGCCAAACATGTCATGCACATTTATAGTGTTTTACCAAAGTCTAACATCCCCTGTTTCGGAGCCTCATCTTGAAAGACTCAAAGGTTTCACCACTGCAGAACAAAAGTGAAAATCTAGTAGAATAAAAAGTACAATTTGGGTGTTGCAGCAAAAACTGTTTATTTGTTGTCATGCATTCTGTGGCTTTTATTAGAGCCGTATATAACCACATCATATAGCGGAATACGGTCATAAATTAACCTATTACAGTCGTTCATTTCTGACAAGCCCTTTATTATGCCAGCGGCTAACATGGGGCTATAGCACCGTCAGATTTATACCTCCTTCCAGGGAAGTGATTTTTTTCCCCCCTCACCAACACTGGACTTATAGGCCATATTCTCACAGAGCTTTTAATAGCCTTTGATGAAGGATTTTTATGGTTTCTCTCTCCATTATTTTGCAGTTTATGCATTTATGATGTCTGCCCACAAGGCCCTGTAGAGATGTGCTTGACTGAAATCATCAAATCCAGATTTTTCTTTCCAGTGAAGAGGGATGCTTTTGATATGATAATATAGTTGGGTTTTTTGGGGGTTTTTTTTGCGGCACCTATGGGTAAGATGAAATGCTCACGGTACCTGTAGGAAGGCGAAGGATTAAACATACTTTGCTTTTAAAAAAAATCGTCTTTTCTCGGAGCAGTGTGGCATTATAGCACCGGGCCTTGAAGAAATCCTTGAACAAAGGAATGTTGTACAACTGCGGCCATTTCTGAAAACAAGGTCAGATGTGTCAGCAACGTGTTGGTGTCACTGAGTGTGTTTACGTGGACTCGAGTGTTCTGGGCGTGATCAATGAAATGTTGCTTTCCTGTCTTTGTGCCGTTAAGTGAAAAGGCATGTTTGTATCTCCTCATGTTCCTTGACTCCTCTCCTCACTTCTTTTTTTTCAATTCTCTTTTTATTAGGATTTTCCATGGTTCACATTAGAAATGTAAACAATTAATCAACTATCAATTAATTGTCGATAAGAATTTACTCGATTAAATTACTGTATTTTCCAGGCTATAAGCCGCACCTGAATATAAGCCGCACCCACCAATTTTTTTTTTTTTTTAATTCTTTGTTTATTTGGAAAAGCAATTATTACAAAACGTCCCTTACGGGTACAATTCACTTTCCACATGTCAAAAAGAAAAAAGATGTTAATCCAAGATTTTAGTCAAATTTAGAACAAATAAAATAAAGAAAGAAAAATGGGCTGAGAGAGAGAGGGCTTACTCCACTAATTCATCAACAAGATAAGACACATTAAGGAGTGTATGTTTACATTAACCTAAACCAGATTCACATCACTGATGAATTCATTTCACATTCACTACAAATTTAACATAGTTTGTCCATTTTGACCAAATAGTGAAAAAAGATTCCTTTTGACCCTTAAAACAAAATGTCAACTTCTCCAGAATGTACATGTCCTGTACGATGTCGATCCATTCTTCTGTTGTGGGGGCTTCAGGCTTTAACCATTTTCTAGTGTTAGTCTTTTTACCCGCTGCCAAAAGCATTAACAACAGTTTTTTATCTTTCAGAGTCCAGTCCTCACATGAAATATTTCCTAAATACAGGGTTGCGCATTTACAAGGAATTTTTTTCAGTAGAAATGTTCTTTAAATGTTTACACAGCTGTCCCCAAAATGGTCTGATCACTGGACAACTCCAGAAAATATGATAACACATCCACCAAATTTTAAAAGAAAAAAAATATGTGAACATATATATATATATATATATATATATATATATATATATATATATATATATATAGGCCGCACCTGACTATAAGCCGCAGGTGTCCATGTTTTAACATGAGAGATTTACACAGAAAGATGGTAAACAGAAAGATTATTTAAATATTTATTTCCATACCTTAACTGCTTTTTTCCAAACAGTGCCTGTAACACGGCAGTAAAACGACAGGAACACGACTGGTTAAAAAACCAGAAAAGTCATTGATCTCCATCTTCATCTTCCTTCTGCTCACTGAAACCACTGCAGTCGTCTTCTTCAGTGTCAGAGTTGAACAGCCTCAGAAAGGCTCCGTCACACACCTTCTACGTCTCTTTTGTTGTCGCTCTCATTGTCACTTGCGTGCTGCAGCTCTATTTCCTTCTTGGACAGACACATCGATTGATTTTAACTTAAAAGCTGCATCATATGAATTTCTTCGTGTGTTTTCCATGATGAGGGTTTGTGCATGACACGCAAATAATTGTTAAAAGTTAAGCTTAAAACTTCTCTTCGCATCACCTCTTCTGCCTGTCTGTCTGGCTTTTGCGCTTCCTGCTAGAGCGCCCCCTGGAGGCCATTAGCCCGTAAAATCTATACTTTAGCCATGTTGTATAAGCGGCAGGGTTAAAAGCGAGAGAAAAAAGTAGCGGCTTATAGTCCGGAAAATACGGTACAGTAATTGTCAGTTAATTGCCCTTTTCCACAGTGGTAATAATAATATTATAATAATAATATTAATAATAATAATACATCAGTTTTATATAGCACTTTTCTAAGTACTCAAAGACACTTTACAATAAACAACCAAGAGACAAACATACATCAAACGGGTAAACAGATACGAAGTTAATACTAAATGGTGATCGAAGAACAAATACAGAGACAAATACTGACAAAAAAAAAAGGTATTTGTGGTGTCGACAGTAGGGGCGTCACTGCCTAAACTAGGCTTCATAGATGAGGTTGAATATGGAGGGGAGTCACCCTGTCCACTAGGGGTGTAAGAAAATATTGGTTCTGCAATATATCGCAATATTTCATCTCACAATACTGTATTAATATTAAAAAGTACTGTATCGATATTTTTAGGTATTTATTCAAAAGCAGAAAAAAATCATTGATACAAAAGGGTTAAAAAGCAAAAAGGGGGTGAAGTGGACAATAATCATTACCTTAGATAAACGATGGTCAAACTGGTGTGACATACCTAATCCATCTTTTTAAAAACAGACCTTGTTGTAGTCTTTTTGAATAAGTCTTCTCCTCACTTCTTATGCCATTTCCATAATAAAGACACATTTTCTTCTTCTTTTATATAAAAAGATGCTCTCCCCATGACAAACTATCTATGCCCACATAAAACTGCCCACACAAAATGACAACAAAAACAACTACAAACTGGTACAAATGCTCAGACAAACCATAGTTAGTGTTCTTCATGCTGTGGAGAATTCCGAACATAGCAGATGCAGAGGCTTTAATCTGTCATGAAAGTGAAGCAGCAACAAGTTCAGGTATAAACTAAGTATTTTCAACATTTGCAGTTCATCTCCCAAAGGTATCAGTGCTGAGCTTGATCTACTGTAGGTCATACACTGAATTAAAACACCTGGATTTGATGTTTCAGGTGCAGCTTCGTTACACAGACATAACAGACATGAGTAAAATGCGATGTGATGCCGTTGTCATCACACAAACTAGAATCTTCACTCTTTTGTGACTTAGAACATTATTTAAATTTTTTTTTTTTAAACACGTCTTTATTAAAGTTTTAACACATTACATATCTTTCCTGACATGAAGTGATAGTATTGCGTGGGTCTCCCTTGAGCATAAACCCCTAGAACCCCCCTCCAAAAAAAAAGACCACCTCTGAATTTTGAAACAGCAGTGAAAGTAAATAACAAAATAATAATTGACAGACAATATAAGTAATAGTGACTTGAATACTTCTCAACATCCTTTTTTTTTTTTTTTTACATCTAATACATAATCAAACATCATCTTTGAACGTTATTTATGTGTGAATGAGAATCGAGAAATATCCGATTGGTAAAATATCCACATTAGCATAGATGTGGCAGTAGATATAAATGGTTCTCGCAGGAATTTGTTTTTAAAAATTGCATGTTTATAACCTTGTGTTACCTTTTAGGGTCACAGTTTAACATCTTTCCAGGGACAACGGATGAAAAATAGTAATTAGGCTAACTGTGGCACATTTACAGCAATGTCCCTGTTAAATAAACCAAGAAAATAAGTAGACAGTAGTTGCTTTTCCATTGACCCTCAAATTGCGTGAATATGACTTGCGCATAAAAATTTGCCCAATGGGAAAAAGTCTATTTCACCAAAATTCGTGTTTTTTGATGAAAAGTTTTTGCGCTGACAAAAGGTGGTTTTTTGGGCGTAGCGAAATTGGTATGTCACGCAAAACTGCAATGGATAAGACCTTTTTCCACAACTAGAATTATGTGAATTAAAAAAACAAAAAACATGTTGATGGATACTACAACAAACGAAGAAGAAGAGTTTTAAAGGAAACATGGCACGGTATGTGTGGACACACCAGGAAACTGAAGCATTTTTTAATTTAGTACGGGAAAGAGGGGTGATAGATATTAATACTCAATATATCTGTAAATCAGCATGATATTTGTTTGTTACCATGTTTATGGAATGACTTCTCGTGTTATCTCGTGATAATAAATAAACAAATTTGTGATTTAATGCAAAAACCGACATTATGCACTTCTGGTTTTTCAACATTTAGTAAATATCGATAAAGTTGTGCGCAAATGTCCAATGGAAAAGCCACTACTGATGTGACATTTGTTGTATATTAAAAACCAACAGTACAGTCATGGCCAAAACTTTTGTTTTTGCAAGTGTTACTATTTCAGTTTTTTTTTTTCCCATATATTTCTGAAGTACACCGAATAACAACTTTAACCGTTCTCATTCATATAGTTTTGTTGGCAAATAAATCACATTTATACGGAGTCTTTTGGTGTTACTGCCAAAACTTACTTATTAACTGTTTTGTTTCTGTATATTGTGTAACCTTGTTTTTCCTTCTAGCCCCCCCACCCCTACCCCTTAAGGAGCCGGTCCTTTTTGATCAGGCCGCATTTGTAAATAAGAATCTGTTGTTAATTGCTTGCCTGGGTAAATAAAGGTCAAATAAAAAATAAAATGTTTGGCCGTGGTTGTGTATAAAGTAGTTAAACTGAGCTCAAAAAATCTACATTTTTATGACCTAAAACACCATTTTCATGTGGACGAGAGGCCAAAACATGAAGGAAAAATATGTATTTTGCAAAATAGCCACATCACTATGGAAGCAGTTTTAGCCCCTCCCACTTTCAATACGCGCAATGGAGTTCAGGTCGAGACACAAGACGAGACGAGACAAGGCAACCAGCATTTAACAAACTGAGACATCCCCTGCTCTGTGCTGTCACTGTACATAAACGTTGTAAACTGTGACGTGTGGAACAGCTGCATCATCTGTCTTTATTTTATGATCCCTGTCAGATGAGCAGAGCAGCGTTCATGTAAACTTATAATTAACTTTTAATTCTATTCCGAACGTGGCATAACATGTCAAGTCAGATATCTGGGGACGTCACACACTTTTTTAAATTCAACACACACGAGTTTGATCACGCTTTTGATCGTTTAAATGACTCGTACAACTTGTGATTAAAGGAACTGGATTCTACAGTCGCGGGGTCACAGGTCTGATAGCTGAAGACCTCCTTCAGACTTCCTGTATCGTCGCTCATCTGGCCTCGACCTCATCAGTCCTTGAATTTAAGGAATTCAGACATCTGTCATGAGCGTGCATGTGCAAGTGGTTTTTAGTAGCAGTCGAAGGATGGAGGAGTCAAGGAGGCAGAAAATAGGCAAATGACAAGAATGGAGAGTCACACAAAGAGAAGCCACAGCAGCTCCTTCTTGTCTCGCGCCCTAGAGACCAAGTGCGGTATAAGATATAAGCTCCGCCCCCAATGCAACTTTGGCTCAACTAAATAATAACTTGAGATCTTTTTTTTTTTTTTTTTTTTTTTACCCCTCAGCCAACTTCTAGCCGTAGGGTATTATAGTCATTTTGTCGTCTGTCTGTCTGTCCATTCAACGATATAATCACATTATCTGAAGAACGCATTGAGATATCTGCACCAAATTTATGCCGTGGATTAAAGCTGCAACCAATTAATCAACTCAAAGTGATCCAAAAAAATCAATCAACCACAATTCTCCTGAATCAAAGCTTTGTTTCCTTCATTTCTCTGCTGTTAAACATTGGTTCCACTGTTATGTTTCACTCGGACGCTTATTGTGACGCACAAAGAAGCTTCAATTCAGGAAAACTGCAACAGAATATCTCCCTTCAATCAATTCGAGTCGATTAATCAAATCGAGAATTTTTGTACTGGCTTCAAGCACCTAATTGATTAATCGGTTGCAGCTCTACTGTGGATGCATCTTGTCGTGGAGCAGAAGTCGACTGAAAATAGATGACCTTGACCTACTTTTTCAAGGTCAAATGGCCGTGTGCAGTTATAAAATCTGAGTATGCAGAAAAAAAATTATTAGACCATCAAAAGTCTTCAAAAACAATGGTTATAATTTAACATAATATAACTTTTCACCAAATTGTGCAGCTCTAGTCACATTCATTCACGTAGCTGATTAATATAGACACTTTTGTTTGACGTTTTATATTCAACAGAACAACTACACATTTTGTATCACTACGTTAAACTGCAACATGAAATTTAATGTGAATTTTGGTGAATGACCTGCTGGCACAGAAAACAAAATACATAGTCATGGCAACACAAATTGACTCTTTGCATAAAATGCGATTTACAGTCACGGAAAAAAATTATTAGACCATCAAAAGTCATCAAAAACAATGGTTATGCAATCATGTACTAACTCCTGTGTGGATTTTTTCCACGACTGTATAATATGTATGTGATAAATTTTACACAAAGACAATCTAATCTAAATTATAGGGCAGTAACTTTCAACAGAATCTTACACTATATTTGGTCGAGGGGTATTTAAAGAGCGCAGCATGTTATTCTTTTGTAATTTCTGTATTTTTAGATACACTTCATCAGGCTGATCTGTTTTCATTATTTTATAATTCGATAGATAGAAGAAGGGGTGACAGTTTTAATGACCAGTTGGCAAGATATAATATGATGATAATATGATATAAATGATAATATGATAATATGATATAAATGATAATATTAAAAACAGGATAGAAAATAAATCACTCTTGGCAGATCAGATGCAAAAAATTGATTTGTTCCAGTTGTTAATATATGCTTTGGATGTCAGTTATAGGAATATCAGATTAAGTTACTGATTTGTAAGCATTTTATACATCTGTACAAATAGCATCCAGTATTCATTAACTAGTTTATCATGTTTACAGAGACACAAAAAACAGATTTCTCTGAGCTCTGTGTAAATATTCCTGAATATAATCAGCCTCATGACAAGGATCCTGTAATAAAAGTAAAAGTTTCTCTTTGTTTACTAAAAACCGCATGCTAACCAAGCTAACCTGCTAATGCTACTGATTTTATCATTATGTTTTTTTTTGTTGTTGTTGTTGATCAAATTAACCATACAGTGTGAAGATATATAATGTGTGAATATTATTATTATTATTATTATTATTATTATTATTATTATTATTATTATTATTATTATTATTATTATTATTGAATATCCTTCTGACAACATGAATAGGTTATTTAAACAAAACAACTCCTCTGTATTTTTTGCATGGTAACAAGCTAATGTTAGTTAGCATCTTCTTCCTTTTTGTTGATCAAATTAACTATTAGCTTCACAACATAGTCATCTCTTTGAGCCTCAAAATGATATGTCAGAATTTCTTTTTCATTTATTTTATTTTATTTTATTTTATTTTATTTATTTTATTATTATTATTTTATTTATTTATTTATTTATTTTTACCATGGCACATCCTGGATAATATTGAAAACGGGATGGAAAATAAATCACTCTTGGCAGTTCAGATGCAAAAAACTGATTTGTTCCAGTTGTTAATATATGCTTTGGATGTCAGTTATAGGAATATCAGATTAAGTTACTGATTTGTAAGCATTTTATACATCTGTACAAACAGCATCCAGTATTCATTAACTAGTTTATCATGTTTACAGAGACATAAAAACCAGATTTCTCTGAGCTCTGTGTAAATATTCCCGAATATAATCAGCCTCATGACAAGGATCCTGTCGTAAAAGTAGAAGTTTCATATGATCTCCGCATTTCCAGTTGTGTTGGAGCCATGATTCTCCATGTAGATAAGATTTAGGTCCTGTCTGTCGTGAAAGCCGGGTGGACTGGCCGGCCGCCAGGTGATAAAAATCTGTAATCTCATTTTAAACTCCCATAGACAGGAGCTTGCGGGACATCCATCAACACTAGAAAAGAATAGGAGAATCAATATAGGGATGTGTTGTTTGCGACACCCAACCAATGCTGGCACAGGAACAATAAGGGGTGGCCTCGCTTTCGATTTCCTACTTAATTGTCCTTCTGTAGTTCCAGGGGATTTATGAAATTAGATCATGGTTTAGCAGTTGACTGCATTTGAATGGGCTCACACTAGATCACAATGACTTTGGCTGCATCAAGTTTTCGCTGCCATTATGTTATCTTTGACAGTGTCATTTGTAATATTCTTAACAGAGTGTCACACAGTATTTGTTTTTGTATTGCGATGTATCTTACATTTCAGCATCGCTCACTCATTTCCAAATGTACATTATATGGACAAAAGTATTGGGACACAGCCTCTTTTACACTATGTGAATATGTTACCCAGCCTGAAACTGTAAATATATTTGAATTGTTTCTGTTATTACTGACCCGTTTTTATTCATGTATGTATTCATTTATTTTCCTTCCTTCCTTAAATGTACCAGAATGCACTGTCTTGTTATGCATGTTTTGTTTGTGTTGCTTTTTTTTTCCTCTATGGGTTCTGTTTGTTTTATCATGTCCGGTGTCAGTCTTTTTATTATGAACGCATTACTTGAAATTATAAATGTTATATTTGGGTGCCTCTAAGAAACTAGTCCCTAAAAACAGGACAGAGGGGCTAAAAATTCAACCCAGATATGAACTAATGTTATGAAGCAAGTTTGGAAGCATTTTGGGTCTGTTTTAAAGATAAATATTTACTGAGATAAAAGAGAAACTATTTTTCAGATAAAACACATTTTTATATTATTTACATTATATTTAATGCAAAAATCTGTATGTAACATAGTCAAAAGAACACAAAAATTACACTCTACTATTTTTTTGAATATCTCTTTATTCTCTCACAGGTACATTTGGGGAATTGGACTATTTATGACTAATTATAGTGTTTCACAAAAATGACGGCTGTTGCAAAATCATTTACAATTTACATGTGTTTAACTGGGCAGGTTCTGTATGTAACACAAGTGGACACAATGAGTTACATACAAAACCTGGAATGAGACTGAGATTCATGAAAAACCCACATGTCTGGATTAGAAAAACCACTAGGATCATCAAATTTAACACAGTGTCTTTGTTTATAGTGGTATATAAGACCATTTACAGCCACGTTTTCAGATCAAATGCACTGACACCTATGTAGTTTTTCATGTCCTAATTTTGGTCCTGTTTTTGTTCCTAATATTTGATTAAAAATTCATTAATTTTGGGATGGCTCAGAGCAAGAGTATATATTTTTTGCATTTATCTGAGGTCATCGTTAGGTATATCCTGGGGGGACATATGTCTAAATTTCTCTTTTATTATTGGGTCTAAAAAGCTGACAGTGTGTCAGATACCAAAATGCACCCAGTTTCATAGAAGCATCCATTTGTTAGATGTTGAAACGTTCTATAAATAAGTAAAATATGTTAAAAAAAAAAAAAAAAAAAGTATTGGGACATATTAAATTCAGGTGTTTCTTTTCTGACAGGGGTCTGGGATACAAAACAATAATGACAAATGACATAATATAGTTTTATATTGGGATAAATATTGTGTTGCATTAGTGCGTTTTGTTTAAAATTGGTATCTTTGCATCCAAAATGCCACAGAGATGCTTTTCACTTAATTTTTCTCAACATTGAGTTTGTTTTTTTTATCCATGACTATGATTTTTAATGTTCTACCTCTAAATTTCTACTACTACGTTAACTTTAAGGAAATATTGATGTTTATATCTTAAATCGGCATGACCAGGACATCTTATGAGCTGTAGCCATGATGTGTCCCAACATTTGTGTCCATAGAGTTTATAAACATCAATATTTCCTTCAAATTTAAAGTGAGATTTTTCTTCCTAAGTGATTTCTCTCAATGTTCATTTATTTATTTTAATCCATGACTATGATTTTAAATGAAAAACAAACTCAATGTTGAGAGAAATTAAGTAAAATCCATCTCTGAGGCCTTTGGGAAGCAAAGATAACAATTTAACAAAACGAACCGATGCAATGCTATTTATCACCATATAAAACTATAATAATAATAATAATAATAATAATAATAATAATAATGATATATTTTATTTATAGGTGCCTTTCTTAGCACTCAAGGACACCATATAATAAATAATAAACTATATTATGTCATTTGTCATTATTGTTTTTGTATCCCAGACCCCTGTTAGAAAAGAAACACCCAAATTTGACATGTCCCAATACTTTTGTCCACATAGTGTACATATAATAGAATAAATATTATCTCATTTCTCTCACACCTGCCCTCTGCTTGTGCTTAAATTCTCCTTGAATGAGTTAGAAATCTTTCCTCACAACTACACTTCTCTTCAGGCAAGAGCGTTCAGCGGTGTTACTATAGACAGGAAAACAAAGAGAAATAATCAGCAAGAAACACCTTAATTCATTCTTAAAAAAAAAAAACACACATTTTTAATGGTTTATGATTTCGTCTTTTAAGTTACAGAGACGCATTTTCCGAGCAGCAGCTGTTCAAGATAATACACAATATTCAAGTGTTCAATTAACTCCAAACTAAATTTTTATCCCATGTGGTTTCTTTCAAGCACATCATGACAGATATTAAGTCTCAGTGGCTTTTCATGATCTGGTAATTGGAAAGACTGAGTGGAAATGTGTGTTTTATTTCCTTGTGTAACCATCATTTATTGTCATTTTGGAAATTTTGGCTTAGACTTTCAGTTTGGTTTTGGATATCATTTTCATTTTAATAAGATTTATGTGTTTATATTTTTTATTTTGATAGGAATTGAGAAGTTTAAGAATATTTTTTTTTTTTAGTTTTATTGTCTGTCTTGTTTTTTTTATGGATTAAGAAGCACAATCTTGATTTAAAGAAGGATGGAAGAATTGAAGAATGGATGACAGTTATTTTCCAAACCGTTGTTGTATTAGTAGTGAAAATTGAGGAGGAGAATGAAAAAAAATGAGGCTCAATTTATTTCCTAAGCGGCATTATTTGGTGTAATTGCTATTTGTTTGTGGTGGTTTTCTGTTATTGTCATTTCAAAGCAGTTTTTTTCTAGTTCTCATATTCTTTAACCCTTTAAAACCTGACTTGTTATCACTGACACACTGTACTTATACAGTTTGGATGGCTGTAACTCTTTCACTGTTTGCGCAACTGGAAAAATTCCAAATTCTAACGGCTTCTGAAACCTGAGATGTTGAGCTTTATAGGTTTTATTGGGTCATTATGGTAATTTCACTCACACCTGTACTAGAGGCTGGGAAAAAAGCTGTTTTAGCAGTATTGTAGCATGCCGTAAATTGTAAATGATTGCTAGATTTTGAAAGATCTGGAAAAATCTTGATCTTGATCTTGAATCTTGATCCTAAACGATCTTAATCTTGACCTTAAAATAGTTTTTGCTCCTGGAGGATTCTGTTGGGTTTCTGTAAATTGGCTTAGAATCTGGTTTTGACCAACTTGATATGTAAAGTGTCGTGAGATAACTTTTGTTATGATTTGGCGCTATATAAATAAAATTTGATTGTTTGAATTTGATTGAAATGGGTCGAAGATGAAAAGCAGCACAAATCATGCAGATTGAGTCACGTTATTGTCATTAATACATGATCCTGAATCACGGAGCTGAGCGAACAGATCCAACTCCACCGAGTCCGTCCCCTTGACCCTGGCAGGGCGTCCTGTATTTATGTGGTCGCTTCATAAGGGCCATAAATCTTCTGACAGCGCCGCCAGAGATAAGGTGCTAGTCATTAATGTGACACCAGGACCACCATCATAAATAAATACGCCTTTTCTCTATGGATTTCTGGTGTTTTAGAAGAAAAAAAAAAAAAAAAAACGGGAATATAATGTGTCTTATTAACTGCACTGCTAACCTAGAATTACAACCGTCTGCAAGAAATATAAAACGGTCAGTAAACCTGATTCCTGTGAAAGATCTGCATCAGTATACCCAGTTCACGCTGATCGTAGCAAATCCAATAGAATATGTTTGAACTTTTAACCTTACAGTGAATTCACTATCGATCCCTCCATGTGTTAACCTCATACAGTTATTTTTATTCCTGGATTTTTCAAGTCGAGGTTGAGTGTGGGTTAATTGGAAGTTGATTTATGATTTGCGCCCTTTGATGCTTCCTTAATGAACTAATTGTCTGCTTGGTTGATTCATTGATTTATTCCCAAACTGCTGTGCACTGATCACACTTAAGTAGATGAAAAGTGTTAAAGTGTTTGTTTTTATCGTCTGAACTCGCAGCTCCACCTCATTTGATTGAGAAACCGCAGGATGTTCAGATGACCATCGATGATACTCTGGGGTGGGAATGCAAAGCCAGCGCCAAGCCGAAGCCGTCCTATCGCTGGCTGAAGAACGGAGAGGCGCTGGATCCTATGGAGGTAAGCCAATTATTCTAAATTCACCCGAAACAATAGAATGCCGGCCAATCGTTCACTCTTTTTTCCACCCAAAATATTACCGTGAGCCGAGCAATCCACAAATTGCTTGTGTTTTCCCAATTTTTGTCAGTTGGTTACTTTAAATTACTTTTATTTAAAAAGGAAACATCTTTTTAATAGCAAAGAAATCAGAAGCAAAAGATGATATGTGGTTGGTTTTTGACTACAGCTGTACATACATGGGAAAAACAATTAGCGAACACTTCTTATCAATACAGGAAAGATAAAAAAACTGATGATCAAATGACAATAAAGCTGAATCGGAGTCTAAGTCTGATGTCATTCACTGGTCTGAGACTGTTAAATCATTTAAGACAGGGGTGTCAAACTCATTTTAGTTCAGGGGCCACATTCAACTTAATTTGATCTGAAGTGAGCCGAACCAGTAAAATAATAACATAATATATAAATAATGTCAACTCCAAACTTTTCTCTATGTTTCAGAGCAAAAACAGCAAATTTACATTATGAAAAGGTTTACATCTACAAACTATCCTTTCATAAGATGTGAATAACATGAACAAACTGAAAAAAATAAGTATAATTTTAACAATATCAGGCCTCAGTTTATCATTTACACATGTACATTGTAACTTACAGATCCCAGTGGATCTACAAACACACAAAACATTTAATAACAGGCAGAAAATTGTTAAAATTGTACTTATTTCTCTTAAGACATTTCAGGTTGTTCATATTTGTTCAGGTTATTCACATTTTTTTTTATGAAATTATACTTTGTTTTAGTGTAAATACATGAGAATATTAACATTTACAAAGAGGAAAATTTGGAGTTGTCATTTATGTGTTATGATAGTATTTTACTGAATCCTGCCCACTTGAGATTGAATTGGTCTGGATGTGGAACCTGAACTAAAAGGACTGTTAATATCTTAGTGTAATTTTTGCGTTTCACAAATTCCTCCCAAGGGCCGGACTGGACTCTTTGATGAGCCGGAGATGGCCCCCGGACCGTATGTTTGACACCTGTGGTTTAAGATATTTGCCCATTTTAGAGCTTGTTGTTTGAGTTCTGTTGTCCAGACATTGGTTTTGTAGAGCTTTTAGCTGCTGTTCTTCTGATTATGTGAATGTATAGTATGTGGATATTTTTATGAGCACTTTATAGCATTACCATGGCAACACACATAGAATTATGGTCTTAAGAGGCTACTGACACCTCGTAGTAAAGAACAACTGAATACCTGTGCTCACCTACAGTCCCTGTTAACCTCACAAATGTAATAAACTGCATATGTAATTAAAATTTGCAGCTTTTAACGTAATAATCCCAAAATGTAATAACTTTCCCACAAACGTTGTAACAGTTGCCTACCACAAACATAATACCTCAATTCAAGACTCTCAGCAGACCTGATATTTTCTGGTAGTTTGTTCCAGATATACAGAGCATAGAAACTGAACGCTGATTCTCCATGTTTAGGTCTGACTTTTGGAACACAGAGCAGACCTGCACCAGATGCCCTGAGTGGTCTGGATGGTTCAGACTGGACTAGAAGGTCTCTGATGGATTTTGGGCCTAAACCATTCAGTGCTTTATATGCTAGCAAGACAATTTTAAAGTCTATTCTCTGAGAGACAGGGAGCCAGTGTAGAGACCTCAGAACTGGACTGATGTGGTCCAGTGTAGAGACCTCAGAACTGGACTGATGTGGTCCAGTGTAGAGAACTCAGAACTGGACTGATGTGGTCCACTCTCTTGGTCTTAGTGAGGACTGGAGCAGCAGCATTCTGGATCAGCTGCAGTCGTCGGATAGACTTTTTAGGCAGACCAGAGAAGATACTGTTACAGTTGTCAACTCGACTAAAGATAAATGCATGGACAGGTTTTTCAAGGTCCTGCTGCGACATCAGTCCTTTAATCCTAGAAATGTTCTTGAGGTGATAGTAAGCTGACTTTGTAATTGTTTGTATGTGGTTTTTAAAAATTCAGGTCTGAATCCATGACAACACCCAAATTCCTGGCCTGGTCTGAGGTTTTTAACTGAAGTGTTTCTATAGCATCATGAAGTATGATGCATTCCAAACTACTTTAGGGCAAATTGTCACCTCGTGGCCAAGTCTGCCTCCAGGTTGTAATATCTTGTCTGAATTGCAGCTCTGATTTGGAGCACCGAGAGGCTTTTGGTTTGCAAATTTTAATCATTCATACCCACATTTGAGCCAGAAGCCACTTTGTCAGTCCCGAGACGAATTTGTACCTCTGTAAACAAGCTGCGCCCTTGAGACCAATCCTTTAAGAACTCAAGGAAAGGATCTAATAACAAACAACAAACAGGCAGATAGTAATAAAAAGTAATTGTATTAATTTAGGCTCTCCAACTTTAATTAACAGCAAATCTGATGAAGGTGTGTTACTTTTTCTGATCACTAACGTATTGCTAGTAGCTGCGAGGCTCAATTTAATAGCCTTTTATTAAGATTGCATTGTTACCATAGTATCGATATATTGTTTTATTGTTTAAAGCCCTGAGCCGATGAGTGGTTTAACAGGTATAAACATAATTTCATGCTTAAGATGCAAAGATATTTGCCCATTTAAGAGCTTGTTGTTTGAGTTCTATTGTCCAGACATTGGTTTTGTTGAGCTTTTAGCTGCTGTTCTTCTGATTACGTGAATGTACAGCATGTGCATATTTCCATGAGCGTCGTATAGTATTACCATGGCAACACACATAGAATTTACAGGCTTAAGAGGCTACTGACACCTCGTAGTAAAAAACAACTGATACCTATGCTCACCTACAGTCCCTGTTAACCTCACAAATGTAATAAACCACAAACGTAATAAAAATTTTCAGCTTTTAATGTAATAATCCCTCAAATGTAATAACTTTCCCATAAATGTAGAAACAGTTGGCTATCACAAACATAATACCTCAATTCCCACCAATGTAATAATTATTACTTTTGTGAGGATTTGTTACATTTGTACAAAACAAAACAACAAACAGGCAGATAGTAATAAAAAGTAATTGCATTAATTTAGGCTCTCCGACTTTAATTAACAGCAAATCTGATGAAAATGTGTTACTTTTTCTGATAACTAACACATTGCTAGTTGCTGCGAGGCTCAATTTAATAGCCCTTTATTAAGATTGCATTGTAACCAAAGTATCGATATATTGTTTTATTGTTTAAAGCCCTGAGTCGATGAGTTGTATAACAGGTATAAACATAATTTCATGCTCAAGATGAAACAGGATAAGATTACAGTAAATTCACAGCTTACTTAATAACTGTTTGTTCGCTCATTTTGCTCAGAAGTAAATAATAGTTCCAGCTCATAGGCTCGTACTTGGCAAGAACATACCACTTTGAAATGGCTATATTTGCTCGGGACTAAATTTGGCATCCAAAGTGTGTGTGTATGTGTGTGTGTGTGTTTGTGTGGATTTGTTGGGGGAGGGTGTTTGTATGTGTTTTGCAAAGACGCCAAAGTGGTGCCATTTTCTGCCTGTCATCAACCAGGGACTTGACAATTTAGTACTCAATCTCTACTATCTGCTACTCTCAATTTTATCATTAAGTCTCTTCTCTCTGGGGAGGATGAAAAATGCCTTATCATCCAAAATGCATTTCACATTCAGGCAGTTTGCCTTGTTTGGTGGTGTTGTGTTGCTCAAGTGTGTAAAGCTGTTTGCCTAAAAAGAGCGGCTTCAGTGAATCACAGTTACTGATAGTGTCAGTGTCTGGATTGGGTAATGAGTCCAAATCCGGACTGCAAGTGTCCTGTTGGAAATGTCCTGGAATAAGGGCAGGTGGGGTTTAGTTCTTTGGAATTTGGATCAGGAGTTGAGTCAGCTAAAATTTACTTAGGGGGTCAAACGAGTGGCCATTTTTGTCCAAAAAAAAAAAGTTGTAAGAAATGCATAGAACTGTGTTGAAATAACGCTAATCCATTTGTGCACAGACTACTGATATAATTTGACAGTGGAAGCTATATTTTCAGAAATATTGGATTTTGAATAGCACGTGTATGTGAAAACTTTTGCTGGTGGACGGACGTGACATTACCCATGATGATCTGGTCAGTACCAGTACTTTATTAGAAATAAACTTATATATTTACTATTGCTAATTCTCCTCTTATTCATAAATGTTAGTATTGTGGATCTAAAACAATAACAGCTGACACAAAAACACAAAATGTGGCAGTGGACGGATGTGACATGGTTGTTACGGATCCCATCATACTGATGCTCGGCAGCCATGTCACCGTTTCCACAAATGATCCCTGTGCAAAAACGAGGATCAGAGTTATTTATTGTATAGTTTATCATCATACTAAAGAGTAAATATCAATATAGAATTGTTATTTCTTCATAAAAATGCTTATTATTCGAAAACTGTTGATTTTAAAAAGTGACGTGTGACATTCTTCATGTATGTATTGGCGTAACATAAGCAGGATGGATCAGCACCATACTCCATATTGCAACCTGTAAAAATAAAACATGTGATATGTAGGATAGAATCTTTTAAGAAAAACTGGGGAATCTAAAAGAATAGAATATTTGTTTTTCAGGTCAATTCAGTTCAAATATAACTTGGCCATTTGTGACATGAAAATATAGCATTAATTGTGATGAAATTGGACATTTTTGAGCTGAAAACATAGTTCATATGAACATCAACATTTTGTAACAGAACTGAAATCCTGTAAATTTGCATAACTTGCATTTTCCAACACAAAGTTCCTTTGGGGATTCACTTAGATTGATTTCTTATGCACAAAGACACAAATAAGACCTCTAAGCAAATTTTAGCTGGAACAAATATCCAAAATCCGGGGCCCCTTAAAGGTAGGGTAGGAGATGTTTTCCTTGATCATTTTTTACTATATTGCTTAAAATCCCCTTCACACCCTGATTGCAACCAATTAATTAAATGCTCTAACACAAAAATAAAAAAATGTTAGTCACCTGTGGAGCAGACAGGACTGAAAAAACACCATCCAATCATTTTAACCGGCCCATTGAAATGATTGAATGGGGATTTTTATTATTGTTGATATTATTTTATATTATTTAGTTTTTTAACGGGTGCCAGCCAGGTCTCTCTCCTGGCATTTAAGATGTTAAGTCAGTTAGTGTTTTAATTCAGTCTTCTGTAAATGCTGGAGTTTTTGGGTTTGGTTCTTTAGTTTTTGTTTGTTATACCTCAAACCTACACAAAGGATGTCAGTCTAATTAAACAGACACCCTGCACATTAAATGACAGGAAAAGACTTCACACATTCAAACCAATTTCAAATGCAAAACCATGTATCGCAACAATTAATGCAGAAAACACACAAATCCCCCCCCCCCCAAAAGTATAGTCTATCAAATTCAACTGTCATTTGTCCCTCCCCCCACCCCCCTCTGCGAGTACAACCCGGTACTCTGGAGGTGTGGCTTCAGGGGGAAGTCTGAAGAAAGGGGTTTGGATTTTTGAATTGTGTGCTTTCAAAATGTAGTATTTTTTTTTCTACCATGTAACGCTGATGCAGTGTCATTCTAAATATCACAACATTTACTTCCATGGTGATGTAAATATGTAAATTCTTCTCTGTCACATCCCATAGATCCTCATTGGCGTTCAGGTCTGGACCAAGGCTATTATCGTTAACGAAAAGTAACGAAATGATGAAAAACTAGAATTGAAAAAACTTTTTCATTAACTGAAATAAACAGAAACTAGAATTAAAAGAAAAAACAGTAACTAACTGAAACTGTATTGTGTGTTTACAAAACTTAATAAAACTTATAAAAAATTATGGATAAAATTCCCTTTGTTTTCGTCTTTGACAATGTCGGATTGATATGAAATCGATTTATTTCACTCAAGCAATTTTAGCTGGCGACACCATACGACACTTCATGGTCCGTCACTTCTCGTTACTTGTCATTTAGAGTCGGAGACTAAAGTTGGGAGAAAGCAGCAGAGTCCTGTATGGGATTTATTTGAATATGACAACGAGGAAGGTAAAAGATACAAAAAAATGAAAACTAATACTAAAACTAAGCATTTAGAAAAAAACCGAAAACTAATAAAAACTAGCAAACCTGCTCTAAAAACAAATTAAAACAAACTGAATTAGAGGGAAAAAAGTTAAAACTAAATAAAACTATACCATAATAAAAAACCCAAAACTATTATAACCTTGGTCTGGACTCTGTGGTGGCTAATCCATATGTACAGGGGTTGGACAAAATAATGGAAACACCTTCTATGATGCCACAATGTTAGGTGTTTCCATTATTTTGTCCAACCCCTGTATATTGATGTCTCAGGCACTAGAACCACTCTTTCCCAGTCTGATCCTGTTGAATCCTTGTATTGTTATCTTGGAATATACCAGTGTCATCAGCGAAGAAAAAATCCACTGATGTTCAGACCTGGTCATTCAGTATATTCAGGTTTAGGTGACCTGATTTTATGGAATAATAACATTGTGAACCTAGACTTGAACGACTAACTCAACCCCAGGTCATAACACTGCCCCCTCAGGCTTGTACTGTAGGCACTAGGCATGATGGGTAATTAGTTATTCACTCTGAAACAGGATCAGTCTGGTGTCATTAGGCCACATTTTTCATTGAAACACTCTCTACAAACTGTTTAAGAAATGAGAAATTACTCACTGAAAAAGTATATTCATAAGCTGAGCCTTTTTTTTTTTTTTTTTTAGATTTTTCAGCGTTCAGAGTCTAAAATATGTATATAAAGTCATGATGAAGAAAAGACGTTCAGATCTCATTTGCTGCAAATGCCTGACATACAGTAATCTTGGTGTTCCATAGATATTTCACTGAAGAACAGCACAAAAAATGTTAGAGATCATTGATGTTATTATGAGAAAATTAAAAATATCACATATTAAAAATATATAATGGTGGGACAAATGAGAACGCAGTGGTAATTATGGAAACCCTCTTTATCTTGATTACCCAGCTCACCCAGGTTTAATCAATATTTTAATAACAAAATAAAGATCTATAATTAAAAATGGTGATCTCTTTAATGTAATATTCTGCTTTAACCGTGCAAATGGAGAAATGGATTAGCAATTCAGATCATTGCGATTAAAAGGCCGGGGTTTTATTTATATTGAATAATTCAGTATGCTTTACATAAAGAAAAGAAAACTAAGTGGTCAGACAATAAATAGAGTACTCATAATAGAAATAAATGAGTTATATAATGATAAGAATGATTGATATTACTCAAAGAAAGTACAATACTGCAGAATTACAGTGAGTACAATAAAAAACATCATATGATCTTTTGGCCTGATCGATCATGTCTAATGCCGTGTGTGCAGCAAGTTAAAAAGAAAAACCGTGTCATTGTGTTGAAAATGTTCCCCGTCTTTCTCTTCCTCTTTCTGATTCAAAGCCGGTTGATATTTTGTTAATTTCGAGGGCCTGACAAAGGTCACTTCCTCTATTTGCCACACATCCTTAACCATAGGAAGTCCTTATCACTCCACCTGTGCATCTCCACTATTGATTTGTAAATAACATTGTAAAAATCTTGTGGCGGGTGGCCAAGGTAACATATTCTCTGTACATGTGGCTATATTAATGAGGTGGGGTGTTACCATTTTCAAAATGCCACCGTCAACAGCGGCAACAGTAAATCAATTTCCAAACCCAAAGGTCAGCGATGTTGAGAGAGAGGCAGAAGGAGAGGGAGGCCAAGGGGGCCATTTGTTATTCCTCATTAGAATGGATCAGTCCTCCTCTCTCTTTCCCTCTTTATCACAGTATCTCTTTCTCTTTCTTAGACTCTCTCCTTTTTTTCCTCTAGCTTTGCCTCTCTCCCTCATTTTGGGCCCCCTCCAAGGGAATTAAATGGCACAGAGGAGGGCTGTCACTTCAAAATGTCACCCCGGTGAAACAAGGACCCACTCACGCTTGTATTTTTCCACTCCACCACCACCAGCCCCCACTTTAGTTACATACATGATTGTGTTTTTGAAATTTTTCTGCCTTTGACCTCTGAAGTCGGAGACAGTCCTCCTTAGGCAACCCCCCCGTCTATCGGAAATGCCATTTGTATGTTACCATATACTCTAATTGGACTTATATAAATACAAATACAGCTGAATTATTTTTTTTCCCCAGCAAGATAATTAAAGCTGCAGTGTGCATCAGTGGGCAAAAATGCACTAATATTGTTTTTCAAGTGGACTGAGAGGAAACTAAACTCATGGGCCCTTTGCTGGAGTCTGTTTTTGACTTAGTATTTTATATTCCCAGATGTTGGCTTTGGAGGATGTTTATGCAATTTATATTTGTAGCCTAAAGGTTTTCCAGTTTTTGTGAAGTCTATGTTGTTGCGTTGAGTTGTTGACATCCTCGTCATTGGTAACTACTACTGTTGAGCTCTTTCAGTTCATTGTACTGTTGGTTTTTTGAGGGGGGGTTGTCAGGGAAGACGTCTTTTCTTGGCGGAGATTGCTCACGGTTCACCACTTATGTTAGCATTAAGTTGTATTAAAGGAGTCATGTTTTGCTAAACCCATTTTTATTTGTCTTTGGTTCATTTATTTGTGTATTTGGACGCTAATAGTTCAAAAAGTTTGAAATTGAACCCTCTAAAGCTGTCTTTATATTAATTTTGGCAAAAATCGAGTGGATTTCTACAACCCGTTTCAATTCCTGCTTGATTTGTTGCGTCTATAACTAGCTACGTCACGACATTTGCACATATAAGGTCAAGACTTCTGACGAATATTTCTTAGAGTACGACAATTGTTTGTCAGCAGCAGTAGTTGTAGTAAAAACTGAAAATATGTCCAAACTTTGAGCCAATTACCGAACATTTTCAGTTGTGGATTGACCAGGACAGAGAAGCACAGCCAACAACCTAGCGCGAAGTGGCTCATTTGCATTTAAAGGGCCAGCGCTCAAAACCACCTTTCTGGTGTCATTACTCAGAAATAGGGTTAAAGATGGACCTGTGGAGTTGAATTAATGAAGAATTCAGACCCAAGCAGAGCATTTACAGTTTATGTAGACCACAGGGAAATGTTTGAAAATGCATAATTCCATTTAAAAAAGCAAAATATCACTCCTTTAAATCCTATGTCCTGTCAGCTAGCCTGCTAATTAGTTCAGGTAGCTATAATTGGTATGTTTATATTAGATTCCATGACTTTAATATTAATGTTGCAAGATACAACGTAGTAAGTAGCTCAGATTACAGTCTATCTATCTATCTATCTATCTATCTATCTATCTATCTATCTATCTATCTATCTATCTATCTATCTATCTAAATCTGTGTATCATTCGTTCATTCGTTTTTCAATTTAAAAACAAAAAAACACTCGTTTTTTTGTTTTTCATTTTCAAAACCACAATGAAAAACGGATAACGGTTCATTTTTCCATTTCCCGATTTTGTGCTCAAATGAAAAATGGAAAAAAACTGATAATGATAATTTCATCCGATTTTGCTATTTTCAATATAGTTAATTTGTCTGACCCGGAAGTAGTCGTTACTAGGGCAAAAGTAAACAAACTGAATTTTCCGAATTAACGAGATACTGTTTTCTGAAAAAAATTAAATTCGGCTCTGTTTTTCTAAAGTCAGAAAAACAGAGCCGAATTTAATTTTTTGTGTGAATCCAATACGCTCCCGTACGTATCAAACAGCTGCTTAATTATAGCAAAATATTCCTCCAGTCCAGCCACGATTCCTTTTATTTTTCCCCTAGTAACGACAAATTCTGGGTCAGACAACTTAATTATATTGAAAAAGCAAAATCAGATGAAACGATCGTTACCCGTTTTTTTCCATTTTTCATTTGAGCACAAAATTGGGAAATGGAAAAACAAACTGTGATCAGTTTTTCAATGTGGTTTTGAAAATGAAAAACAAAAAAACAAGTTTTTTTTTTTTGGTTTTGCGATTTTTGGTTTTAAATTGAAAAGCGAATGAACGAATGATACACGGATCTATCTATCTGTCTGTCTGTCTGTCTGTCTGTCTATCTATCTATCCCTATTCTCTCTCTTCTATCTAATTGATCTATGAGCTTAATTTCTCAGACTCGTGGTTGTCTAAGGAACCGTTTGACTGTACATTCAGTGTGTCTAACACTGTCATTAACAGGCTCGTTACATACAACAGAGCTCCATGATTTCCCTTTTCGCAGTTCAACTCGAACCAGCGCACGTATCAGAGAGGAGTCGAGCATAATTAATGATGGCCATAAAGCAGAATGCCACCATTTGTCTGCAGCGCTAAAGAGATTGTGATAGAGTCACCGCTGAGTCTCGGGGGGGTTTTTTAACAGGGCAGCGGGTACAGAATAGCGTAGTGTGGCATCAACCCATGCACTTACACAGATCTCTTTCATCTCTTTCATCCCCCTGGGCTCTTGCACTGTGTAACCTAAAAAGGACCATCTATCATCTATTCAAAGTCGCCGTGGCTCTCCCCCCCTCTCTCTTCTCTTTCTGTTCCACTTGGTCTTTCTCTCACTCATCATTTTTCCCTTGAACACACATTTAAGCATCCAGTCTCTGCCAAAAAAAAAAAAAAACCCGGGCTTGTTGTGTTCCACTTGGCCACAGCTCAGTCCTCGTCCAGGACCCCCTCTGGCGGCGACTTTAGAGCCAGGTCAGCCTCGTGTCCGTTGTGTTACCGGGCCTCAGAAAAGAACTCTATGTGAAGATCCTCAGCTCTGTCACTGACTGATGTTAAGGGACAGTCCTTGTCTTTTCAAGTGGCAGTGCTGTAATGATTCCAGACGACAGACAGACTGGCGGCAGGACCCTCTGGACTACTTTGTCAGTGACATTAAAAGGTCCGGCTACACTCAGTAGGAAAGATCAAGGGCAAGAACAATGAGTGCTGCCACACTTAAATTGACACAACTATAAAAAGGGAGCAGAAAGCAGTGCCAAAACTCGTAAAGGTCAAAAGGAGTGGCGGGAAGAAAAAAAACTTTGATCAGGCTTTGTTTTCGCTCTGTGCTGTGTCTGTCTATTTGTAAGTGTTTTAGAGTTTGCAAGACACTTCCATGCATCAGTTATGAGAAATATGATCCATATATTTACATGTGGTTTTATTATTTACATCAATTTTATTGTACTAGTAATAGTTTATTCGGTCGTTAATTACTTTAAACAACGAACAAAAACAAATCATACAGGGTGGGGAAGCAAAATTTACAATGAACATTTAGTTGTTTTTTTCTCAGCAGGCACTACATCAATTGTTTTGAAACCAAACATATATTGATGTCATAATCATACCTAACACTATTATCCATACCTTTTCACAAACTTTTGCCCATATGAGTAATCAGGAAAGCAAACGTCAAAGAGTGTGTGATTTGCTGAATGCGCTCGTCACACCAAAGGAGATTTCAACTAGAAAAGCACTCTGAGAGCGCAGACCTCCGCCAAGGCAGATCAGTGCCCCCCCCCCCCGATCACCACCAAAATTTAATCATTTGTTCCTTGTGCCAGTATCAATATTTCCTGAAATTTTCATCCAAATCTGTCTATAACTTTTTGAAAGATCCGGATCAGTCTTTGACATTTGATAGAACACCCCATTGTAAATCCCTGAGTCAAATTGCATGAGATTTGCACAAATCCCCCATATTGTGATTTCCACCATAAATATTAGTCCCATATTTATTTTACCTATATTTTAAGATTCCTTGACCATGAAAACATACCATTAGCAACTGGATTCATAATTATATCCTTATTAGTTCAGTAGTTATTCCTGAAAATCACATTTCTCGTAATGGCGGTTTTCTTCTGGATCTAGCTCCTTAAGTATTAAAGCTACATGAAATCCGGTGGCATACTCCCGATGCGGAACTGACTGAGCTACACGATGGCGCTTGTCAGAAATTTCTACCTTTAATATTAAAGGCACAGTAGGCCAAAAAGTAAGGGCACCCCCATTTTTTATATAAATTGAGATTAAATCCGCCTTCTGGATCAGATCCGGATCAGCCTTTGAAATGTGATAGAGGACCCCATTGTCAATTCCTGAGTTAAATTTCATGAGTTTTGGTCAATAATTAAGCGAGATATTGGGAAACGAAAATTTTGGCCCCATTTACCACAATGTTAACGAAAATTTCAAAGTGATCCAGAATCCAGGATTTCTTCCGGATCACCCCCAAAATTTAATCATTTCTTCCTTATCCCATTTCCAACAAACCCTGAAAATTTCATCAAAATCTGTCCATAACTTTTTGAGTTATGTTGCACACTAACGGACAGACAAACAGACAAACAAACCCTGGCAAAAACATAACCTCCTTGGCGGAGATAAAAATAGTTGGAGTGTCCATAAAGACTGTTTATAATGTAAAGAAGAGAATGACTATGAGCAAAACTATTACGAGAAAGTCTGGAAGATACTATTAAAGAAGAATGGGAGAAGTTGTCACCCAAATATTTGAGGAACACTTGCGCAAGTTTCAGGAAGTGTGTGAAGGCAGTTATTGAGAAAGAAGGAGGACACATAGAATAAAAACATTTTCTATTATGTCAGTTTTCTTGTGGCAAATAAATTCTCATGAATTTCAATAAACTAATTGGTCATACACTGTCTTTCAATCCCTGCCTCAAAATATTGTAAATTTTGCTTCCCCACCCTGTACATATCCATTGGTCCATACAACTACACATTTTTTTTATCACTACGTTAAACTGCAGCATGATAATTAATGTGGATTTTGATGAAGCGGTGCCCAGTGCTGCCCCTTTGGCTAGTGACCTGCTGGAACGAACGAAAAACAAAATGCTTAGTCATGGCAAGGAAAATTTATTTGTATAGCACATTTCAGCAACAAGGCAATTGAAGGTGCTTCACACAGGACACTGAAATACAACGACAGGGAAAAGAAACACATTTAAAACATTACAAAAGAAACATGTAAAAGGTGATTAAAAACAGCAAGTAAGAAAACAACAGATAAAATCCAAAAATATAAAAACACACATATTAAAGTAGGAGTTGCAGTGCAGAGTTTCAAAATTTAAAAAGTCGAAAGCCTTTTAGTCAAAGGCAGCAGTGAACAGGTGAGTCTTTAACCTGGACTTAAAAGAACTCAGACTCTCAGCAGATCTGATATTTTCTGGTAGTTTGTTCCAGATATACGGAGCATAGAAACTGAACGCTGATTCTCCATGTTTAGTTCTGACTTTTGGAACACACAGCAGACCTGCACCAGATGACCTGAGTGGTCTGGATGGTTCAGACTGGACTAGAAGGTCTCTGATGTATTTTGGGCCTAAACCATTCATTGCTTTATATGCTAGCAAGAGAATTTTAAAGTCTATTCTCTGAGAGACAGGGAGCCAGTGTAGAGACCTCAGAACTGGACTGATGTGATCCACTCTCTTGGTCTTAGTGAGGACTGGATCAGCAGCATTCTGGATCAGCTGGATCAACACAAATGGACTCTTTGCATAAAATGCTGATTTACAGTCATGGAAAAAATGATTAGACCATCAAAAGTCATCAGAAACAATGGTTATGCAATCAAGTCCTAACTCCTGTGTGGATCATGTGGCTAAAACAGATAGAAAAGAAAACAAAGCACTGTTTTTGTCAGTACAATGCCATAGATATTGATGTAAGAACTGAAGTGATTTTGGTTATTATCGAGAAAACCATGGAAAATGGGTAGATATCAGCTCTGAAATTAAACTACTATGAGCTATTTTTGTTGTTATCATTGTATTAGTCCAAAAAAATTTACCTTTAATTGTACCAGGTATTAAAATAAACCAGAAATTGAAGAAAACAAGGGGTGGTCTAATAATATGTTTTTTGCAAATTGGAATCCTTGGAACTTATCAAATGCTTATAATTGTTCCTCAGTGTACCTTAGAGACACATAGTAGAAATAACACAATGTGCTGCACACCAATAAACCTCCGTCAGAACGGATAGACAGACAGACGACAAAATAATTACAATACACCTTCGGCCCGAAGTTGGCTGAGGGGTAAAATCTAAAACTGAAAAAGCAAAATTTGTAAAAACAAAACTGATTACCATTGCCAAAACATGAAGTTCTAACTATATATGTATGAGTTACACATGAGGAAAAATTATATAGTACTTATACAAATAGTGTATTTATTGGCCTGGTTGTGAAATCTAGTGTAGGTTTGGTAACATGCACACAATATTTGTTATTCAAGCATCAGTGGCGAATAATTATGTTGAATGTGAATGTGATTTGAAGCAAATTTATGCAGGTTTACAGTTTCTTTGCACCCAGCCATGAAAACAAGCAAGCTACCCGGTCACAATCAAGCCACTCGTCGGAGGTGGTTTAGGTTACCATGGAAACTCCGTAGTTACCATGGAAACACCATCATCTTCTACAACACTGATTCACCGGTGGTAAAACCCACGGAGTTTGATCAATGACAGTGGCTGGAAACACTGGGTTTATGTTCAGTTAATAAGAGATTGGACGGAAAAAGACGATTTTTATTCAGTTTTCTCTATTTTTAATGTAATAACCCTCAATTTTACGCCGAGTTTTTATGAACATCTACATGATCAGTGATTTAAATACAGGAAAATTACATGATTTTCATTGAAAAAATGCAAAATGCACAAGATAATATTACAATAAATGATGATAAAACCTAGAGAAAAAATTCATTTGGGAACTGACACAAATGCCACACTGGGTTTAGGTTATGTTATATCAGTACATAACCTTAATTAAACACATTTTAGAGGAAAAAACACTCAACTTGAACTAGATCTGAGAAGAGATCGGCTGCTGATGGAAACAAAAAAACACTGTTAACATTTACTCTTCCCTTTCGAATATTCTCAGTTTTTTCTTTGTACTGTGCTCTGTGTCGAAATAAGAAAAGCAGAATACAGTTTATAAAGTTGGAATTTATCAGAGCAGTGCCTATTTTTGCATTGGGCAGTTAAATTGACAACTGCAAAAAGGGAGAAGAAAGTCAGTGGTACAAAGAGGAATAACACAGATTTTTGTTAGTGTTTTGTGTGCTCCATGTAGCTGTTTTTTTTTTTTAAAGATTTGCACATATTTATTTCTAAATGACAGGCTTCACATGCTTAAACGCTGTATGGCAGTTGCAGGAGTCGACTGTGCGCTGCTGCTCATTTCCGACCATTTCCTCTGAGACATGATTCCAGCCACCGTTTGATAATGTCTCAGTGCTATGTTAAGCAGAGGGAGGTTACATTTAGTCACCACGGGCCTATTAAGACCTCAGAAAATTAGCAGTGTTTCAATTATCAACCCCCTGAGGAAAGAAAAAAGTGTGGCTAAAGCTTGAATTAGATCAGCCCATTTATCAGGATGAACACAGTCGGCATGGTAGTACTTAAAGTGTCCATGTTTAGCCCTAATTACCGACCTCAAAGCCGTTTTAGTCCAGCATTCTCATATTAACGCATTGTGTTTTGTGCCTATGTTCAGGCACTAATTGCACTGTTACACACGTTCCTTCACCACAGCCTTCAAACTACGTACCTGAAGTGATAGATCAGAGCTGAAGCAGAGTTCACAGAGATTTCATAGCCTATATTTTACACTTTATCTTGTACATTAATGCCTCTCTCCATTTCTTCCATCTGTATAATGAAGTTGGCTTTTTGTATATTTTAGTATTTCTCTTACTTTTGTACATTGTTAATATTTTTGGATACAATTTGTGTGATATTTTTATACAGTCTTCTTTTTTTTTGCACTTTAAGTGTTTGCCGCTATTTTCATTTTTTCCTTTAACTGTGACAATAAAGACGTATTCTATTCTATTCTATTCTATTCTGTTCGGTTCTATTCGGTTCTATTCTATTCCATTCTATTCTATTCTATTTGGTTCTATTCTATTCTACGGTTCTATTCTGTCCTGCTCTAATCTATTTGGTTCTATTCTATTCTGTTCTATTTTATTCTATTTGGTTCTATTGTGTTCTGTTCTATTGTGTTCTATTTTATTCCATTCTATCGGTTCTATTCAGTTCTGTTCTATTCTGTTCTATTCTATTCCATTCTGTTCGGTTCTATTCAGTTCTGTTCAAAATAGAATAGAATAGAACCAAATAGAATAGAACTGAATAGAATAGAATAGAACAAATAGAACCAAACAGAATGGAATAGAATAGAACAGAATAGAATAGAATAGAACTGAATAGAACCGAATAGAACTGAATAGAATAGAACCAATAGAATAAAACTGAAGAGAATAGAATGGAATAGAATAGAACAGAACAGAACAGAATAGATCAGGTGGTTCTATTCTATTCTATTCTATTCAGCTGGCAGACATTGTTGTAATAATCAAAATAGTTATTACCAAATTATTATTTATTACATATAAACCTATTTCTGTTTTAACATTATATAAACTAATTAACTAACTCAATTTTCACCCAGTTTGCTCACAAATGGGTCAGACCAGTAAAATAATAGCAGAATAACCTGTAAATAATGACAACTCCAAATTCCAAGTTGCAACATTTTAACAATATTAGGCCTGTTACTGAAGGTTTTGTGTATTTATAGATTCACTGTCATCTGTAATGCACATACACAAATGTTAAGTTGATACATAATATTATTAAAACGACATGCATTGACATGTAAGAAGTTTCAATTTGTTCAGGTTATTCATTATTTTTTGTGAAAGCAATGTTTGTAGGTAAATGTATGCCTACAGACGCTTAGTTACATTTATTTTTTTTAAATAATACAAGTAATTGAGCAAATTCCTATGCAAGGGAAGTAATTCAGATCATAATTTACTGTAACATTATGTAAATGTATGAAAATACACAGTATGTAAACACAAATATCTAAGTATACCATAAGAGTATTACAGCTCGACATTGTTTCCATTGAATCTACACTACACTGTTCCTTATTTTCTCTATCTCTACCCCTCTGTTTATGTGTCTACTTAAATAACTGCTAAATTGGGTTTAACTGTTACTCAAGAAGTGAGTGAAATTAAAATAGAAACTGACCAAACTTAAAGCAACTGGTGATAATGAGGTTACACGCTTGTACAACAGTGGGTGGCAATGGATCCACAAAAAATCTAAAATGTGATTATATTAAATTAATGTCTTAATTATCCCTAAAATTGATAATTAATCGTTAAATCTGACACTCAAAGGTCTTAAAGATTCCACTGACGCAGTAAATATTGCTATTTTTTTTTGTAAGTCTTTGTATAGAATTAGTCAAATTTGTGATTAGTGTTGATCATTTTCCTCTGTTCTTTAAAAACTTCTATTCACATGTTTTACAATACGAAAATACCTACAAACACTCAGAGTATTGTTTCTTGTAGACTTAAAACTGTGGACATCGTAGATAATACTGGACGTAGCAGACGCAGAGGCTTGAATCTGTCATGAAGCTGAAGCAACAACAAGTTCAATTACAAACTTCCATTACCTTAAATATTGGTTGTGGAAGTCAATCAGTCAATCAATCAAACTTTATTTGTATAGCACTTTTCATACATGGTACATGTAGCACAAACTGCTTCACATCAAACCCCCCACTGTCCCACAGTTGCAACTACAAATAAAAATAAAAAATAAAAGCAACAAAGTAAAGTAATGTTTACAGTAAAAGTTTAATTAAAAGCTAAACGAAAAAGTGCTCATATGTTAAAGCAAATCAGATAAATAAATAGGGCTAAGACCATTAAGAGTTTCAAAAACCAATAAAAGCACTTTAAAATCGACCCTGAAGCTCACAGGGAAGTGTATTCTTACATGACGGGATTTATCCATAAACCCGGTCTGGTCTGTCTCCTAAAGGTATCTGGACTGACCTCGATCTACTGCAGGTCGTAGACTGATTTTTACACCTGCATTTGATGTTTCATCTGCAGCTTCATTACACAAAGACACCAGCAAAATGGGACATAATGGCATCATTTTCCAGTCTGTCTGTTGGCCCTGTCTACCAGGATTCACATAGAAATTTCTGTTTTTGTGACTTTAACCCATAAAGACCCAAACGTCCATCACCGATCAAAACCATCTACTGATCTAAACTGTTTAATACCTGTTGATCCACTAATCCTGTCAATACATGTAAACAATTGGTGCAAAATACAGTTATTTATCTTTTCGTGGTGATCAGATATGACCCATTTGGCTCCGTAGTTACCATGGAAACACTGCCATCTTCTACAACATTGATTCACCAGTAAAACCAATGGAGTTGGCTCAGTGACAGTGGATGGTAACACTGGGTTTATGTTCAGTTAACGAGGGATTGGACTTAAAAAGACACTTTTTATTCAGTTTTGTCTATTTTTGATGTAACAACCCTCAACTGTACTCTTAGCTTTTATGAACATCTACATCACAGGTGTCAAAAATGCAGACCAGGGGCCAAATCCGGCCCACCAAAGGGTCCAATGCGGCCTGTGGGATCAATTTGTGAAATCCAAAAATTACACTGAAGTAATTAACAATCAGTGGTGTCAAAATCATTTTAATTCAGGCTCCACATACAGACCAATTAATTCTCAAGTGGATCAGAGCAGTAAAATATTATCATAATATCCTATAAATAATGACAACTGCAAATTTTCCTCTTTGTTTTGGTGTAAAAAAGTAAAATTACATGAAAATGTTTACATTAACAAACTATACTTTTACAAAAAAAATGAATAACCTGAACAAACATGAACAACATGAAATGTCTTAAGAAAAGTAAATGCAATTTTACCAACATTCTGTTATTAAATGTTATGTGTATTTGTAGATCCACCATGATGTATAAGTTTTAATGTACACATGTAAATGATAAACAGAGGCAGAATATTTCTTAAATTGCACTTAATTTTCTTAAGTCATTTCAAGTTGTTCCTATTATTCACACTTGTAAGGAAACTTTGTAGATGTAAACATTAATATAATTTAATTTAACTTTTTTTCACTGTTATTATTTCACTGGTCTAGCCCGCTTGAGATCATATTGGGCTGAATGTGGAACTGAACTAAAATGAGTTTGACACCCCTGATCTGCGTGATCAGTGAATAAAATGCAGAAAAATACATGATTTTCACAGAAAAAATGCAAAATGCACAAGATAATATTACGATAAATGGTGATTAGGGATGTAACAATATGAAAATTTCGTATCACGGTTATTGTGACCAAAATTGTCACGGTTATCATTATTATCACGGTATTGTTGAAATTGTGCTCAAAATGTTCAAAAAGTACTAATACACACACTGAAATAATTTAACCAAGTTGTATTTTGAAACAAAAAAACAAAAAAATAACTGTCACAATGTACCTTCTGTTGCAGAAACATTCAAATATTAACCCTTAGTGATCTGAGCCTATTTTGTCTGTTTTTCAGTCCTTTTGAGTTTGCCTTTATATACTATATAAACAAATATTTACTATACCCATGTTTGGGATCTGTTTTTTCAGCACAACTTCATTTATATCATCTGTCTATTATTTTTTCACTTTAACCGACTATAAAAACAGAAAAGGAACAAAAAACACAAAAAATATATAAAATCTGATTTGAAAAATATATGTAATTTATTGCATAATTAACACACAGATGCTTAACGAACCTTTTCAGAGACTTTAAAAGTGAATATTGGTTCCAAATATAAGGTATGTAAAATTAAAATTGTAATAAATTAAAACTATACTCAAATATTTGACATAAAAGCAGATCTTTACATAGGCCTTTTCTACGGAAAAGTGCAGTAATCAAACACGGTTATCATGATAATTAGAATTTAAACGGTAATACTAACCGTCTGCAATTTTCCCACGGTTTATCATCATACCGGTAATCGTTACATCCCTAATGGTGATAAACCTAGAGAAAAATTCATTTGGGAACTGACACAAACGTCACACTGGGTCCTTATTATGGGTTAAATGTGGACAAAAGGTCTTCTTCTGCATGGGAGGATTACTTAAAAAGAAAGAAGTATTGACAGCTTTTGTTAAATTCTGTAGATTTTACAGGGAGAAGCTAAAAATGAAGGTAATGTGCAGCTCGAACACTGGCTATACTGCTCTTTTCCCAACCCTTTTTGCACTTTATTGGTAGTTAACCGACACAGTGGCATTAGTTAAATCCCTATAACCCTCTCTCCTTCACTCTTCTCAGCATGATGTCACCTCATATCTCCCCTTCACTACCAAATTAAAAGATCTCTTCAGACCGGTGTAATGCATACAAATCTGAGCCAGCAGCTATAATCGCACAGTGGAAAGCTGCCGCCGCGAAATGCACACAAAGGAAACCCTGTTAAATACATGTGGAAATGTAGCTGCTTAGATTCTGGAGCACGTATATTGTCTGAATGTAGAGCTGTTTTATCTGACTTCATTTCAGCGCCATCCAAACCATTGATATTCACATAATTGTCTCATTATTGTAGAATCTGACAGCTGCCAGGCTTTTTCTAATAGGCTCAACTCTTTCCATCTCCCGTATGTATCTGTAACTCAAACCACTGATTATGGCCAAAGTAGGAAGGTCTCAAATTCTGATTTAAACACAGCTGCGAGGTCTTCCAAGGCTCTTCTGTTCGAGTCCGCCAGTGGCTCCGTTCCCTCCACCAACTCCTATTCTGCTGAATCAGTTGGTTTCATCACAATCAGGCCGTATTTATGATGATCTGTAACTTCGTATGCATAGACCAGCAGACGATGATGCCAAATGACAAGATCTGAAGCAAACGAAATGATTGGTTTCTGAGGCAAGTGACAGCATGAGAAAGAAGTGATTCACAGCTTTACAGTTTCTAACATAGATTTTCTTTTTTTTTTGTAATGAAATCACAGTTAAAAATATCCAAATTCACTAATTACATCAGGAATCTCAACACCATGGATGAAAACCAAGGCTCAGTGGTGGCAGGTCCAGGGGGCGCTCTTTATTTTGATGAACGACTCATCCTGTACCAGTGGCAGCTGCTGTTCTACCTGTGTTACCATGGTAATGCTACAATGTACACATACCATACATCAGAGGTCGCGTTAACTGAAAATTTTCCGTCATTGACGGATTTTTTTTTTTTTAAATGACGGAAAATTCTGAAAGCCGTCCGTCATTTTGACAGATTAAAATACTGAGGGTAATCATTGTTTAGCTGACTTTAGCCAAAATTAGATGCTACTTTGCTAGCGCAAACTGTGAAGACAGCTGAGTCTCCTTAGTTACTTTAGAAAGCCCAGTAAATGTGATGGCACTGATAAACGCGGTGAAAAAAGAGGGACTGATGCGGTGAAGGATGACAGATAAGCAAGTTATACGCCAGTTCTGATGTCATTTGGTGTGTTATATGTACGCATTTTCTACCTTTCATGTGTTATTTGATGGCATGTCAATTTGTGCCCAGGTCTGTGGTTCACATAACCTGAACCCTGACCCTCAGTGCATGGGATTTGACACTGAACATACATGAGGAAAGTTTAGAATGTCTACAGATAACACACCGATTAAAAGTGGCGCATATAATTATGCGAGTCGTGATATCACGTTGGTTTATCAGCCAGCAGCAACTACAGCTGCTGCATCACTGAGATGTTTTTGAACATTAAATACTACTAAATATATCTCATTATCATTAAAAAATAAAAATTTGAAATGACAGATAATAATATGTTATGACGGAATTTTTACAACCCTGTTCGTCAAAATGACGGACAATAAAAATGTCTAGCGCAACCTCTGCTATACATCCATGTAACCAGAAGAAGATGATCAGCTAAAAACTCAACAAAAGTAAATGTCAGAAAACAGAACAAACAGGTGGTTCCAGGCACAACAAACCCCGCCCTCACACATATTGTAACGTATTTTGGCATCAGTCCAGCTGATGTCATCATGTCTATGCTTGTGCTGATGTCAGCATATCAGTTGCCTCTATACATGTGCCAAGTTTGAAGTAAATTGAAACAAAATTGATGTTTTTTATAGACGTGAAATTCCACCCATTATAAGTAAATGGGAGAAAAAAAGATTTAGAAAATTCATTAAAAATTTTGAACTTTGACCTACTGTTCCCAAAATGTAATGAGATCTATTCTGGGTCACTATCAGTCTATAAACCAAATTTGAAATGAATTCAGCAAATAATTTTGCTGCTAAAGTGTTGAAAAACTGAACCCAAAACAATACCCCTTGCCTCCCCCTCAGAAGGGGGAGGGGGTAAAAATAATCACACTCACTAATTACATCAGGAATCTCAACATCATGGATGAAAAACCAAGTGGTGGCAGGTCCAGGGGGCGCTGTTTATTTTGATGAACGACTCATCCTGTGTCCTGGTTCATTTCAACATTTATGGAAGTACCAGTGGCAGCTGTTATTCCACCTGTGTTGCCATGGTAATGCTGCAATATACACATACTATGAATACATGTAAGCAGAGGAAGGTCAGCTAAAAACTCAACAAAAGCAGTTGTCAGCAGAAACAGAAACAGAAAACATGTGCCAAGTTTAGTCTACTGGCAAATTTTAGAGCAAATTAAATATTTCACAAATATTTGCTGATGGGCCAAAAAGTCCTTATACTCTACAGAATGACTTTACAGAAGTGGTTCCCAACCTTTTTTGGCTCATGACCCCATTTTAATGTGACAAGTTTCTGGCGACCCCAGACATTCAAAACTGTGATGTTTTTTTTTGCTGAAATGAATTTGTTTTTGATCATGTAATTGTCTGCTATACTATGTTGCAAATAAATGTTAATTTTAGATGACATTTAGCCTATATCACAGATGTCAAACATGTGGCCCAGGGGCCAAATCCGGCCCACCGAAGGGTCCTTTCCGGCCCGCGGGATGAATTTGTGAAATGTAAAAATTACACTGAAGATATTAAAAATAAGTGGTGTCAAAATCATTTTAATTCAGGTTCCACATACAGACACATACAGTCCAATTAGAATTCAAGTGGGTCCGACCAGTAAAATATTATTATTGTCATTATCAAATTCTCCTTGTTTTTTAGGTGTAAAACAGTAAAATTACATTAAAATGTTTATTACCAAACTATACTTTTACAAAAAACATCAATAACCTGAACAAATGTGAACAAATGGAAATGTCTTAAGAAAAGTAAATGCAATTTTACCAATATTCTGCCTGTTACTAAAAGTTTTGTGCGATTGTAATGCACATGTGTAAATGATAAACTGATAAACCAAGGCAGAATAATGTTAAAATTGCATTTGTTTTTCTTAAGACAATTCAAGTTCATGTTATTCAGATTTTTAGGAAACTTTGTAGATGTAAACCTGATCATAATATAATTTTACTTTTTTCACTGTTATTATTTTACTGGTCTGGCCCACTTGAGATCAAACTGGGGTGAATGTGGCCCCTGAACTAAAATGAGTTTGACACCCCTGGTCTATATAAAGTATATAATGCACCTTTTTGGTGTCTTCTTCTCAGTTTCTCTTAGATGTCTTAGTGGGGCCAGGTGGGCAAAGAAATATTTCCATTCTCTATTCGGTCCAGTTGTCTGGTGTTTTAATTATAATGAAATATACCGTCATTTCCGGCCTATAAGCCGCTACTTTTTTCCACATGCTGTGAACCCGCAGTTTAAAAATGTTGCGGCTAATTTATGTTTTCCGGGCTAAAGATCGATCCGGCTGTCGAAGAAGGAAATAGAGCTGCTACACGTAAGCTTGGCATCAATGAATCGATGGTGAGAAGTGTGGAGATGGGGTGGGGGCGGCTTATAGTCAGGTGTGGCCAATAGTCTGGAAGGTACGGTATATTGAATCCTTCAAAAATATTTTTTATTCATAATTTTTCTTTTAATCAGTTACTAGAAATTTCAGGTGACCCAACATGGGGTCACGGCCCCAAGGTTAAAAAACACTGCTTTACAGATTATACACAAGTTATCAGCTGACGTCTTTGGTAAAACACTCACGACATCAACCTGCACCCAATCAGCTGCTGCTCCAGAATGACAAAGTAGATGAAAGGTTAGAGCTCCTCCTTCAGGCAGGGAGGAGGAAAAGCACAGAAGATGAGCAATCAACTAAGAATAGAATAGAATATTTATCACCATTGTGCAAGTATAGTGGAAATGGCTCCAAAAATAAGAGATAAAACGTTTTCTTAAAATAAATAATAAAAATAGATAGAAATAGAAAAAAAAAGAATTGTTGCCTTCATAATCCTATATTTTGGAGGTTATGTTGGTTATAGAAGTTGCTTGCCATGCAAAATATGCACTCGATGCATAACAACTCCCACACAACAATCATAAACAAAAGCAATGAAAAGGGAGAACATTGAACCACAACCTCAGTATTACCCCCCCCCCCCCCAAAAAAAAAACAAAAAACAAAAATAAGGATAACATACACCCACAGGTCTGATGACATGTCAGCAAATACTTTATTAACATTGGCTGACTGAAACATCCAAAGTCTTCTTCTGCACACTCCTTCATACCCACTGTGTTCATACTCTCTTGTGCCCCTTTCAGTCTTATTCAGTATCAGCCATCACTGAGTAATCCGATAATTGTCAGATCTGTGCACTTCAGAAATGTGATATTTGAAAAACCCTGGTTTAGACGTTTCAGAAAACATACGTACATAGTAAGAATAGACTCAACCTTCCTATTATTGTCTTCCATTCACTTCCATTTTCTACACTTTAATAGTTTTTGCACATGCACCGATGTAAAAGAATGAAATACATCAGAAGGAGGAAGAAAAGTGGAAAGGAAGGAAATTGCAGGTTCTCCTTTTAACCCACCACCTGTGGAGATCAATACACCCTAACTGTAGCAGAGATGACACATGCACATATGCAAAATAAAAGTAAGTTAAGCCGACCACTTACATAACAATTGACCTTTCGTCTTATTGGTCCAGTGCTTTTGTCAAATGCTTAAAAAACCATTGGACTTCTATACTTGGCACACAGCTGCAGACTCTGGAAGTGTGGTCTAGTGTCTCAATATTTTTGCATTTTGGTCCAATCAAGCGGTAACACGTGGACACATTTGGTGTTCAACAGTCTGTCATGTAAGCAGAGTAACTTAGATGCATGAATTCTATATATTTGAGTAGGTATTTAAGCAGTAGGCCACAACGTAGCACTATCCAGATTTATCTCAGTGGTTCTGGGGATGGGGGGTGAGATGTCAAATTGTGTGTTTGTTTTTCTGCCCCCTTCTTTTTTTCTTCCATCTTTCTTTTTTTTCCTCATTTTATCAATGTTGTTTTCTTTTCATTTCTGATTGTGTGTTTGTTATGTTGATATCAAAAATGAAGCATAATGTACCAATCAGGGGTTCTCAAGGCTTCGCAATACAAAAAAAGTATCTGAAACATATTTGAGTAGATACAGGGTGACACAAAAAAACGGGAACTTTTTAACAATCCAATAAAACCAAGAGTGATGGAAGAAAAATATTTTATTCATAGTAATTGAAACCTTAAAACATGCCATTTAAGAAACAAATGTCGAACAATTCTTGCACAGCTGCCAATGGTTACTATGGTTACTACCAAAAAAAAAACGGAATTTTTGAAGTGCGTATCGGCAGACATGAGCAAGTGGCAGCACTGCGAGACAGTGACCTTGAGCAAGTAAACACACCCCCATTTTAGTAACCACTGGAGGCTGTGCGAGAATTGTTCGGTAACCGTGTGATCTCAAGATTCGGTAACGTTCCCTGGCCCCCTAGATCGCCAGATTTGTCCGTTTGTGATTTTTTCTTGTGGGGCTATCTCAAGAGTAAAGTGTACACGACTCGACCAAGAACTCTGGATGAGTTAAAACAGAGAATTCAGGATGAAATTCACAGTATCCCAGCTGAGATGTTGCAGCGGTCAGTGAGGAATCTCAACAGCAGATTTCAAGAATGCATTCGTACAGGAGGACGCCATCGACAGGAAGTAATTTTTAAAAAATGAAAATTCCATCATTGTTTCTTAAATGGCATGTTTTAAGGTTTCAATTACTATGAATAAAATATTTTTCTTCCATCACTCTTGGTTTTATTGGATTGTTAAAAAGTTCCCATTTTTTTGTGTCACCCTGTATTTATAAGCACTTTAGCATTATGTATAGCAAAATTTGGGAACATAAAATTTTTAGGTGAAAAATGTCAAATTACTGCTCAGTAACACGTGGACTTGAAACAGATGTCGAATTTTTTTAAACTTTACTCAAACATTCAAAACATGTGGTTCTCGACAGAAATTTATATCAAGTGAAACAAAACCTTTTAGATATTATGTTCAACTATGCTGAAAATACATTTTGGAGTAAAATATTGAAAAGTCTCTGTTTTATTGACATGAGAATGTGGTAACACGTGGACAGGTTGCCATAGTAACACGTGGATGAGTCTTTACCATTGTATGCATCACCCAAAATGCATCAAAAGATCATTACTTTCTGAAAGTTTCACTCAAATATCTGAATTATAAAAAAGTCGAAAATTAAAAATTGGTATTTTTGCAGTAACACATGGACAGGGCCTTTTAAGCAACTCGCAAATATCAATAATATTCACAAAATAATAAAAATCTAATACTCCAACAGTAATCAGATTACTGCTGTTATCTTGTAAACCATATCAGATTATACTGTTTACATGGTCACTTAAATAATCTGATAACTCCACAAATCGGATAATGATCGGAGTATTGGTTGCATATAAACAAGCTCAATGTTGAAACAGCTGCATTTAGAATCTTTACCCCTTTTATCAGATCATCTTCTGAGGTGTAGCTGTGCTTATCCAAACTGATTTGACGTTGAACAGAGGTTTGGATGCACATCTTATCAATGTAAATAGTTTTATAGTAGTAGTGACCATAGACACATTAGATCAGGGGTGTCAAACTCATTTTAGTTCAGGGGCCACATTCACCCCAATTTCATCACCAGTGGGCCAGACCAGTAAAATAATAACAGTGAAAAAAGTAAAATTATATTATGATCAGGTTTACATCTACAAAGTTTCCTTAAAAATCTGAATAACACGAACAACTTGAATTGTCTTAAGAAAAACAAATGCAATTTTTACAATATTCTGCCTCAGTTTATCAGTTTATCATTTACACATGTGCATTACAATCGCACAAAACATTTAGTAACAGGCAGAATATTCGTAAAATTTACTTTAAATTTACTTTTCTTAAGACATTTCCGTTTGTTCGTATTTGTTCTGGTTATTCATGTTTTTTTTGTAAAAGTATAGTTTGGTAACATTTTCATGTAATTTTACTTAAAACAAAGAGAGAATTTGGGTTTGTCATTATTTATAGGTTATAATGATAACATTTTACCGGTTCTGACCCACTTGAAATCTAATTGGACTGTATGTGTCTGTATGTGGAACCTGAATTAAAATGATTTTAACACTACTGACTGTTAATATCTTCAGTGTAATTTTTGCATTTTACAAATTCATCCCAGGGGCCGGATTGGACCCTTTGGTGGGCCAGATTTGGCCCCCGGGCTGCATGTTTGACACCTGTGCGTTAGATTAAAGGAGTGAGACCAAACTACGGTGCTACCCTCAGTCTATAATGGTGCAGAAGTAATTATGTGACAATGGAATGATATACTGAGTGTCAGTTCTTGGCAATTTACGTTCTTTTGTTGAAGTATCTGGTGGCAAAAAACTGACAAATTGGATCCAGAACCGCTGTTACCACGGTAACATCCGGTTGAATTAACCAACTGACAAAAAAGAAAAGAAAACCAGGCCATTAAATGTTATACACTACTGGCCTTCCAGTATTAGTAATGAATCTAATATTGGCTAAAATTTGCTTAGAGGTCTTATTTATGTCTTTGTGCATAAGAAATCAATGTAAGTGAATCCCTAAAGGAACTTTGTGTTGGTAAATGCAAGTTATGTAAATTTACAGGATTTCAGTTCTGTTCAATATGTTGATGGTCATATGAACTATGTTTTCAGCTCAAAAATGTCCAATGTCATCACAATTAATGCTATATTTTCATGTCACAAATGGCCAAGTTATATTTGAACTGAATTGACCTGAAAAACAAACATTCTATTCTTTTAGATTCCCCAGTTTTTCTTAAAAGATTCTATCCTACATATCATATGTTTTATTTTTACAGGTTGCAATATGGAGTATGGTGCTGATCCATCCTGCTTATGTTACGCCAATACATACATGAAGAATGTCACGCGTCACTTTTTAAATCAACAGTTTTCTAATAATAAGCATTTTTATAAAGAAATAACAGTTCTATATTGTTATTTACTCTTTAGTATGATGATAAACTATACAATAAATAACTCTGATCCTAGTTTTTGCACAGGGATCATTTGTGGAAACAGTGACATGGCTGCCGAGTATCAGTATGATGGGATCTGTAACAACCATGCCACATCTGTTCACTGCCACATTTTGTGTTTTTGTGTCAGCTGTTATTGTTTTAGATCCACAATACTAACATTTATGAATAAGAGGAGAATTAACAGTAGTATAGTAGTATATTAGTAATAAATTGTACTTCTTCCTACCCCTTTTCGGGCATGTAAATGGAAATATTGTGCTTTTCTTGTGACTAATATTGTTATGATTCTTGATATTTGTATTATTATGTATGTTTTGGCAGTGCATATATGTTAAATTTGATTGCATGTTCGGAATAAATCACTAAAATCACAATAGTAAGTATATAAGTGTATTACTAATAAAGTACTGGTACTGACCAGATCATCATGGGTAATGTCACGTCCATCCACCAGCAAAAGTTTTCACATACACGTGCTATTCAAAATCCAATATTTCTGAAAATATAGCTTCCACTGTCAAATAATATCAGTCATCTGTGCACAAATGTATTAGCAGTATTTCAACACAGTTCTATGCATTTCTTACAACTTTTTTTTTTTTTTTTTTTTGGACAAAAATCTCATTTGATCCCTTAAGTAAATTTTAGCCAATATATGTGTGATATCTGTGAGAAAATAAAAGAAAACCATAAGCGGCTTCAGTAACTATCTGTGTGTTGTCGCCATGTATCAAAAACCAAGACTTACGAAGTTGGCAGTTGTAGCTGGTAAAGGAATATCAATGTGCGGGACCTTGATGTGTTTCTGCAGACTTTGCGAAGGCCAAAGAGCTCAGAAGCCTATAAATATTGGACGTAAACACAACTCCAAATGAATGTTAAGTTGATCTGTGTTGGCTGGATGCAAATAAATACATTTAATGTCAAACTATAGCTATGTTTCTTATACATAGCCTAAAGATATTATCAATGAAGACAAGTGTAAGTATTAACAGGTTGCTAAAGGGGCTGTTTTTTGTGTAGGATTGTAATAACAGTGTGTTGGCAGAGTCCCAGCGCAGCATAAGGCCTTTCAGGAGCGTTCTATAGCATAACCTCAGGATGCAGGCAGCCCTGATTGGTTGTAAACCTTAGGCTATATTCAGGAATATTTATACGCTATGGGGCGACCACTCAAGCATAATCCTGCTGACTGTTCACCTTGTCTAAACCGTTTTACTGCATGTTGTCAGGTTAGCACAGCCAACCTGGATATTCCTATCACGTGGTGTTAAATATGTATGTCTGTGTGTTTTGTGCGTCTGCAGCAGGACAGAGTGCAGGCCAATAACGGAGTGCTGACGATCAGTAGCCTGAATCTGGCTGACATCGGCATGTACCAGTGTGTGGCGGAGAACAAGCACGGCAGAATATTCACCAACGCCGAGCTCAGAGTCGTAGGTAAGACCACGACGAAGATGTTTTTAAATGCAGGTTACAGTCGGAATGTGCGATGAATGTGAGTGAAACAGCAAGAAAAGCTGGTAGTTATGTGTTTATTTGTCTATATCTGTGTGTAACCACGAAAAATAATGTACTGAAATAGATTTATTTTGTTATATGGCTTTGATAAGATAAGGTAAGATAAGATAAGATAAGATACAAGATAGGATGTGATACAAGTTAAGATAAAAGATAAGATAAAAGACAGGATGTAAGATAAGATAACATAGGATAAGATGTAATGACGATAATATTTGATGTGATATAAGATAAGATAAAAGATAAGTCAAGATATAAGGTAAGAGAGATAAGATAAGATGTAATTACCGTAATATATTTTATGATATAAGGCAAGGTAAGATAAAAATAAGATATAAGGCAAGATATAAAGTAAGAGATATAAGATAAGATAAACGATAAGATAATATATAGGGCAAGATATATGGTAAGAGATATAAGATAAGATAAAAGATAAGATATAAGGCAAGATATATGGTAAGGTATATAAGATAAGATAAAAGATAAGATATAAGGCAAGATATAAGGTAAGAGATATAAGATAAGATAAAAGATATAACACCAGATATAAGGTAAGAAAGATAAGATGAAATATATATGATAATATATAATATGATATAAGATAAAAGATAAGATATAAGACCAGGTATAAGGTAAGAAAGATAAGATGAAATATATACAATAATATATAATATGATATAAGATAAGATAAAAGATAAGATATAAGGTAAGAAAGATAAGATGAAATATATACGATATATATAATATGATATAAGATAAGATAAAAGCTAAGATATACCAGATATAAGGTAAGAGAGACAAGATAAGATAAAAGATAAGATGTAGGACAAGATAAGATATAAGATAATATATAAGGTGAGAGAGATAAGATAAAAGATAAGACAAGATAAGATAAAAGATAAGATATGACAAGATATAAGGTAAGAGAGATAAGATATAAGATAAGACAAGATAAGATACGAGATAAGATGTAAGATAAGATGAGTAATAAGATAAAACAAGACAATATATAAGGTAAGAGGTATAAGATAAGATTAGAACTTTGCAACGTTACAGCAGGAGTAACATTATTTATTTGTATTTGTTCATTTATCTGTTAGGGACAATGCAGTGAAACATAGAGGAGAAGTTTTGCACCCTACCGTTTCCAGTCCAGACCATTATTTAATGTAAAAAAGCCCTAAACTTTAACTTTCCTGGGTCTCTGGAGTATATAATAGCATTGAGCTAGTTTGCAGCTTCTGTCCCTGGTTGGGCTTTTCAACAGAGAAACACATTCATAGTATAAAGATAGTATAAGCAATAGCATAAACAATATAAAATCCAACTCACATCCCACACACAGTAATATTAAAAGTATGGATTAAAGTAAGACATATGAAAAGTATAGAAAATATGTACAAAAATAGAAAAGATGTATAAAGTAGAAACAGTAATAATAAAGAAGTACAGAAATATATATGTAAAAGAGTACGTCAGGTCTTACACCTTGCCGAGGGCCATGCACTCAATAATAATAGTACACTGGAAGAAATGAGTGAACAGTGGAAGAAAAGGTCAGTATTGTTGTGTTTATAGGTGTGGATGTGTGAGGTCTACTGGACACACTGCAGGTAAATACTTTATCATAACCAGTCAGTGATAGTAATGTGCAGACAGGGTGGCTGGAAATACTCTGTCAGAATAAAGGTGAAGATTTCTGTCGTGCAATGGCAGGAATGACAGGATTTTATCACATCTTTCCTTTTATCTGTGTTATGTTTTGAAACTTTGCCAAAGTTCATGGAAAAACGACAGCCTCCGAGGTGTGACTGAACCCAAACATTTAGTGATAAGTCAGTTTACATTTTAACCCAGAAAGACCCAGTGCAATTTTTACTGCAGCTCCTAAATGAATAATAAAATATAATATAATATAAATTCATTATTGTATTAATATACCATAAAATACCATACCATGCTATACTATACTATACTATATTACACTATACCATACCATACCATACTATACTGTACTATACTTTACCGTGTCGTACTATACTATACTATACTATACGGTATTGTATCGTACCATACCACACTATACCGTACTATACCATACCATACCATACCATACTTTACCGTATCGTATCATACTATACTATACTATACTATACTATACTATACTATACCACACCATACTATACTATGCTATGCTATACTATGCTGTACTATACTATACCATACTATACTTTACCGTACTATGCTATACTATACTATACCGCATATATACATACATATATACACTATACCGCACCGCACCACACCACACCACACCCTATCCTATCCCATCCCATCCCATACCATACCATTCCATTCCATTCCATTCCATTCCATACCATGTACAGTTCCAACTGTAGAACCTGAGGCAGTATTTTCTGCAGCGGAAACAATAAGATCATTTTCAAATCATCCATGAAACAATATTTTCTTTGTCCTGTTTTTGTTTGTTTGTTTGTTTTTTCAGTAAATAACCCTGTATTAAACAGGGCAGTGTACAGTGTGCTGGCCATTACTGTGAAATATATGATCCAGGACAGTCTCAATCACCCTGAAGTGATCCGAGGTGATACTCACCACAGAGAAAATGGTCTCCAGATCCAGGCCTGCCCCGTTACTCACATTCATACTCATTCATAATACTTAGAGTTAACCTTTACAATAGGAGAGGAGATAATGCCGTCCCATTATGACTGCTATGACTTACTATTTATTAGTACTTACTGCTACAACCATGTCTGTAAATAATGGATTAATTACTTTTTTTTATTGCACCACAGACTTCACTGTGGGAAACCAGAGATGGAGTCCTGCACAGAGCTCTGGGTTTTCTGCCTTTGAAATTAAATCTGGAGGCTCAGTTACTCTTATATGTCAACCTTTTTCATCTGTATGTTCTGTATTTAGTATCGATCCTGTTGTTATATTCACACTACATACAAAAACTAAAGAAGCAACACTAAACAAATGTAGGATCACTGATTTTGTGTGTAAGATGTGTAGTTAACATAAAGATAATTCTTTAATTCATAACTTTTTTGTATTCATTCATTTTCTGAACCATCTGCAGGACTGACTTCTACTCACTTTCGAATTGACACTGATTTAAAGTGGCTGATTACTTATTAAGTGCATGGTTTTGGACAGTGGAAGGAAGCTGGAGTACATGTAGAGAACCAGCGTAGACATGGGGAGAACATGTATAACTCCTCATAAGCAAAACAGAAAAATAGAACCCAGAACCTTCTCGCTATGAGTCACCACTGCTAAACATTGCAAATTTTTTTCAGTAACCATAAAATAATTAATTTCATTTTAGTATATTAAGCTTCAAGAAGAAGTTTGTCCTTTATTTATTTTTTTAATCATTTTGATTTTTACTTACAAAATCACAACAACAAGAAGAAACTACAAGTCACCAGAAATTAAAAAAAAAAAAAAAAGAAATTAAAAAAACAATGATCAAACACCAAAACAAACAAAAATAGAGACAATAGCCACGAGGGAAAAACAACAACAAAACAAAACAGAAAAACAGAACAGATGACAACAGATAAAAACCAAAACAATAGACAAAAATCACAAAAAAAAAAGACAACTACCAAAAATACATATACACCCACACACATCTGTTAGACGATGTCCTTTATTTATTTATTCATTTATTTATTTTTTAATGGTGAAATTGAAGAAATAAGAATCTGGAAATGAATTCCAGTCAGTTAAGTTAAGTAAATGTTAAGTTTTAAGAATACTTTTTTTTTTCCCTTTTCCCACAACAAAGTGTATTATAATGCCTTTTGAGGGATTACAATTCCAGTTTCCTCAAATATTGGTGATAGATCCACATAAAATAATTAGTTAATACAGTATAGCTGTGTGATGAACATTGGTAGTGAACCTCAGCATCCCCATGAGCCACTCAAGGCCTAAGACAGTGGTTCCCAACCTTTTTTGGCTTGTGACCCCATTTTAACAAAACAAATTTCTGGCAACCCCAGACATTCAAAAAGGAGACTTTTTTTTTTTTTTTCCGCTAAAATTAATTTGTTTTGATCATGTAATAGTTTGCTATACTATGTTGCAAATAAACATTAATTTTAGAGGACATTTAGTCTATATAATGTATATTATTATGGACGGAGGCAGAAAAGCCAGGTGTAGATTACTGCACAAAGTGCGAATTTGATTTTCCTTGGTCAGGATATGTACAGTCAGTCCAGCTTGGATTTACAAAGCTGACAATTAATACTGAACAAACAAGAACTCAAACTATGAATTATGAAAGAGCTGCAGCATCTGAAACTGACCACAATGAACATTTGACAGATAAACAGAACCACAGTGCTTCAGTTTCAGCTTCACAGTTTGTCACGTCTTTTATTGATTGGGATTGTCTCTCTCAACTCACCATATATTTTTTAATTAGTAAGTTGTTTTTTGTTTTTGTTTTTTTTTTATTTTGTTTTGTTTTTTTATCAGTTACTAGAAATTTCAGGTGACCACATTTGAATTCCAGGCGACCCCATGTGGGGTCCCAACCCCAAGGATGAAAAACACTGGCCTAAGAGGTTCAGAAATTGAATTAATTAATTAATCATGATAGTTATTTCAGGGTTTCCATGGGGTCTTAAAAAGTCTGCATTTAATACTTTAAAAAAGTCTTTAAAAGGTACTGCATTTGATGTGGTTATGTTTCCATCTACTTGTTTGTTCTACAGGGTGTCAAATAAGTCTCCATACATAGGAAAAATAAACGTTTCTTGACATAAACCATTTTTATTTATATAATATGCTCTATATGACTGCCATTTTGTCGGGAACAAATTGATCCAAAACACTTCCTGTTTTTTTGAACTTGACAATAAGTTTTGCCAGAGTGTCGTGTGTGATACTCGTCCCATGTTTTCTGTTAAATGCGCTTGCAACCATACGACTGCTTGCTGAACCGGCCATCAGGATGATTTCAATCCGTTGCTCTTTATTCAAATGCATTCTTTGGGTTACTTGAAATATAAAGAAATACATGTTAGAACCATATATGTATGGAATGTATTATGTCTCCTATGTATGGAGACCTATGGGACACCCTGTATTGTATTTAAATGTGTCTGTTAAATGTCAAAATGGCAAAGAAAGTAACATTAGTCGACTCAGTTCCACCCGTTCCAATCCCACAATTTATACTGAAATTAAGAACCAGTTATCGCTAACTTTGCAGCCCCCAGTGAGAAATGATCACAGAACATTCAGCCCAACACAAGCGCAGCCGTTAGTCATACCTGAGAAAGCTGACTCTGGGAACTTTAAGGGACGCATCACAAGTGAAAAGTAAGCATGAGGAAGTTCAGATTTAATACCGTCTGGTTGAAGTAACGATCATTTCTGACCTGGTTGACACGAGCGGAGGGAAACGTGTTTGAAGTTCTCTGCACCTTATGCAAGAAATCATTTCATGTCGTTGCAGTAAATAAATACATTTACCTAAATTCTAGGTGTAACGAATTTGTGCCAGTTTGGCTGTGAAATGGACATGAAATTCTGTTCTAGGTTAATGTTAATGATAGGATTTTTTCTTCCTTCTTTTTTTATGATCATTTATTGTTGTTACCAACTCCTTTGTCTTTTCTTTCCTTTTTTTTCTTTCTCTCTCTCACACACACACACACACACACAAATATGAGGACTGAAAAATCTCTCTGCCCCTGTGGAATTTATTACTAATCTGAAGCCTCAGTCCCCAGATAATTAACATAATTACATGCTCGGTTGTATAGTTGGCTTCCATCCCTCCTCAGTACACCTGTGTTACATTCTGACAGATAACCCACATCGCCACAAAATCCCACTCTTGTCGCTGCCCACGGTGCAGCCTCATGCCAGAAATGAGCACACAAGGCTCACAGTGAGAGGAAAACAGCATCTCCTCATCAGTTACCTTGTGATTAATATGACTATATTATGGGATCTTTGTTTGTTTGTGTTCTATCCCTAATCCACAAAAACAATAGATCTATAATTACTGATGAATACTTTCCTCTAGTCAATAAAATCCTCCAAAATTAAAGGAAAAATAAACATTTTCTAGGTGGAACAATCACAAAAACTCTTCAGCTTTTAAAATTAATTTTCATAAAAACCACATTCATGTGTTTATTTATTTATATGTACAGGGTGGGGAAGCAAAATTTACAATATTTTGAGGCAGGGATTGAAAGACAGTGTATGACCAATTAGTTTATTGAAAGTCATGAGAATTTATTTGCCACAAGAAAATTGACATAATAGAAAATGTTTTTATTCTATGTGTCCTCCTTCTTTCTCAATAACTGCCTTCACACGCTTCCTGAAACTTGCGCAAGTGTTCCTCAAATATTCGGGTGACAACTTCTCCCATTCTCTTTAATAGTATCTTCCAGACTTTCTCGTAATAGTTTTGCTCATAGTCATTCTCTTCTTTCCATTATAAACAGTCTTTATGGACACTCCAACTATTTTTGAAATCTCCTTTGGTGTGACGAGTGCATTCAGCAAATCACACACTCTTTGACGTTTGCTTTCCTGATTACTCATATGGGCAAAAGTTTCTGAAAAGGTATGGATAATAGTGTTAGGTATGATTATGACATCAATATATGTTTGGTTTCAAAACAATTGACGTAGTGCCTGCTGAGAAAAAACAACTAAATGTTCATTGTAAATTTTGCTTCCCCATCCTGTATTTTGTCGACTTTCAGAAATGCACCTAACTTTGCACCTTCAGGTTCTTTTTCTAAAGAAACACAAATCATTTATAAACTCAAAAATGTTTTCTTTTAATTAGATTTTACTGTATTTATTAAATTTATTAATAATCTATTTTTCTATAGCAGCCCGGGGGATAAAAGACAACAGTCCAATACCAGATAATCTTTGAAAAAAGTGAAAAACTGAAAACATTTAGATCTTGTTCAGTAAAATAATTCTCTGTAAGTGCTTTAGTGTGACAAAATGCATTTTGTCAGTAACTGTTTGGACCTCTGTTGGAGTGGTTGGCTGTCGGAGGTCCACTCAGTGGAGCGTTGGCTTAGTGGACCTCTAGTGATTTTAGTTAAATACCTCTGGATTAGAGAGCACAAGTACACTTTTAAAACAGGATGTTGAATTTTTTTTTTATCTAATGTGCAGACTTTTTTTTGCAAAATGGTGTTCAGTGTGAAGAGGAAAAAAAAAACATTAAAATGAAAGGCAGTTCAGTCAATGTGCAGCAAACTGGTCATTACTATGAAACACACCTAAATCATACATGTGGTTCTCGGTGCAAAGTGAAGGCCAGCCTGACCTCTGACCTCTGACCCAATCACAGAAGCATCCTTTACAAGAAAAGAATTACAAAATGGAGATATCAGCACCCCATTATAAACACTATGACTTATCATGTATAGCAGTACTTACCTCTGCAACTACTGTATGTTTGTAAATAATAGGGTTCCTACAGGTTTCTACACGTTAAATTTAATAATTTTTAAGATGTTTTTAAGACTACCTAGAACAGATTTTTTTTTCTCTTATTTATTTATTTATTTATTAATTATTTAAGTGAGCAGTACATAACAAAACATGTGAAAGACATAACAACAAATAAGACAAACAAAAGCAGATACTAATTACATATTCATCATTATACATTTGTGTGTGTGTATATGTATATATGTGTGTGTGTGTGTGTGTGTGTGTGTGTGTGTGTATGTGTATATGTATATGTGCGTGTATGTACTGTGTCAAAGTCCTATTCCAACATTAGTTCTGTTGGTTTTAGTTCTAATTTCCACACATATACATTTGTAAGTCTCTGTATTAAGATTCAATCTAATGTAAGTGAAGTAGCACATTCAGCCCGATTTGATCTCCAGTGGGCCGGACCAGTAAAATAATAGTAAAATAACCTATAAATAATGACAACTCCAAATTTTTGTCTTTGTTTTAGTGCAAAAGAAACCCATTCAGTTATGAAAATACTTACTTTTTTAAACTATCCTAACAAAAAAAATGTGAATAACCTGAAAAAACTGAAATTTCTTAAGAAAAATAAGTGCAATTTTAAAAATATTCTGCCTCAACTTATCATTTCTTCATGTGCATTATGGATCAGATCTACGAAGACACTAAACACATAGTAACAGGCAGAAAACTGTTCAAATTGTGCTTAATTTTCTTTAGACATTTCAGGTTGTTTATATTTGTTCAGTTTATTCACATTTTAGTGTTACAGGATAGTTTGTAAATGTAAATATTTTCATAATTTAATGTTATTTTTTGCTCTAAAACCATAACAAAAATGTGAAGTTGTCATTATTTATAGGCATAATGTAATAGTATTTTTTTCACATCAAACCAAGAACAAAATATGGAGTCATGATTTTTTGTCGGTTATTACGCTGTTGTTATTTTCCTGTAGATCATATTGGTCTGTATGTGGAACCTGAACTAAAATAAGTTCAACAGCCTTGATTATGGAATATTCACACTTTGCAAATTCATCCCACCGGCCGGATTGGAACCTTTTGGCGGGCCGCATTTGGGCTCCGGGCCGCATGTTTGAGACCCCTGCTCTAGACCCACTGTTTGTCTCAAATGACAGAGCAAAAACAATCCACAGCAGGTGAACTTTAGGTTAACTGCACTTTACTGTGGAGGCGGTCTTGGGGTATAAAACCTGTCAAAATGCAGACAGAACATGAAGAACAAAGAGCCACTTAACCAACAGCAGCTTTAGTTTTGTGTGATTGTGGTTTCTGCTCCTGTTTGTAACCAGGTTTCAAAGAGCCACAGACTAAAGCAAACACCAACAACTTCAGTCATGCATTGTTCCTCTTTGCACCTTAATTCATTCATATTATTATCGAGTGCATGAGTTCAATGCGCCGTCATCGCAGCCTGTATTTATATTAATTTAAAGGAAACAAAATAAAGGAGGATTGTCGTCAGTCTTTGGGAACGCTCATAGAAGATTGCCTGGTGTAGTCGAACCTATTCAGGTCCTGTCATGTCTTGACACACCAGCTTTAGATGTTTGTGTTTTAGAAAATACATATCGACACCTCGATGCACAGTAACTGCCTGTAGTTTTAAAGTACAATGAAGGATTAACCCTTCCATGCATGAATTATTAGAACCTTAATCAAGAATTTTTTTTCCTGAGTGTTTTTATTCTTCTTTAGGCATGAAAAAAACAATGTGATTTTTTTTTTTTTTATGAACCTGTTTTTCATGAAGTTACAAAAATGTCCACATCAGCTGAACACCATGCTTTTAATTATTGAAGCAAAGAAATACGCATTTACTGACATGCTGTGTGAAAACTATGAAATAAAAACATTTTTAACCTCCTGAGAACCAGCAATGCATTTTTGTCCTCTGTAGGGGACAAAAGTGTGACAGTTTCACTTTAAAAAAATGCTGTCCATTGTAAAGGACATTCCATTAAAAAATAAATAAATAAATAAACAAAAATAATTTTTAAAAATTTATCTGAAAAAACAAACAAAAAAACTGTTGCATTAAAAAAAACAAATAATAAATAAATAAACAAACAAAAATAATTTTAAAAAATGTATCTGAAAAAACAAACAAAAAAACTGTTGCATTTAAAAAATAATAAATAAATAAATAAATAAATAAACAAAAATAATTTTAAAAAATGTATCTGAAAAAACAAACAAAAAACTGTTGCATTTTTTAAAAAAAATAAATAAACAAAAATAATTTTTAAAAAATGTATCTGAAAAAACAAACAAACAAAAAAACTGTTGCATTATGCGGTTTCCAATCAAGACAATTGTTTAATGGAAAAAAAGCTACAATTTTTTACTTTCTTGGGTTTCAGGAAGTTAACGCTGCTAATCTGATGTTTTCTCACATTTGAACATACTATAATACTAGTTATTACTCACTCAGATAATATGCAAAAAAAAAAAAAAAAAAACCTCTGTTAATTACAGTCTAATAACAATTAGCAATTGATTTAGATAAAAGAACAGGAAAGTTACAGTAATGGCATGAATATCAGTGTTGGTTGATATGGAACTAAAACAACAAAATCCATGAATATACAAGAGAAAAGCTGCAGAATAACTGTCCACTGGAGTGACCACTATGCATGAAAGGGTTAAAGCAGAATAAAGTTCAGTACATCTAAGGTTATGTTCAGACTTCTGGCAAATGTGACCCAAATCTGATTTTTTGCCCATATGTGACCTATATCTGATCTGTTTTTTTAACTTTATTTATAGAACATTTTGAACATTTCGGACAGACAGAGTGATTTACAGCATGAGGTACAAAAATGTAGAACAGATATAGAGAAAAATTTACTGCTACAAAAACCGCACTGGGTCTTTATGGGTTAAATGGTGGAGGACAATACCCATATAGAAAAATATCTAAATCAGTGTGGACAGGACATAAATCACAGTCAAAAAGATGGTTTAGTGGGATGCCTTTATGGTCCCTGTTCTTTATAATTTTAAACTATTTTTAATAGTGAGCACACACCAGGATAAGAGCATAACCACCATTATCTGTTTCTTACTATAGTTTTAACATACAGTCTTCAAAAAAAAATATTAGACCATCAAAAGTCATCAGAAACAATGGTTATGCAATCCAGTACTAACTCCTGTGTGTGTCATGGGACTAAAACAGACAGAAAAGAAAACATGGAATGCCTAAAAGCACTGTTTTTGTCAGTACAATGCCGTAGATATTGATGTAAGAACTGAAGTGATTTTGGTTATTATCAAGAAAACCATGGAAAATGGATAGATATCAGCTCTGAAATTAAACTCTTACGAGCTATTTTTGTTGTTATCGTTATATTTGTACAAACAAATGTACCTTTAGTCGTACCAGGCATTAAAATGAACAAAAAATTGAAGAAAACAAGGGCGGTCTAATCATTTTTTCCGCAACTGTATTACTGTAACATATTTTGTGATCACATTGCAAATTATAATCAACAAGTAACCTGGAAGTAACCCAACAACGACACTAAAATATATACTGATATCATTCTAATAACTAAAATATTGTTTCTTTGCTGCTGTTCTGTTAATCATCTGGGCTACATTTCATTTCAGTTCACTGTTGAAGTCCAATAATTCAATAAACATGAGTAGATTTTATGCAAACCCACGACTCCAGCTCATTCTTTAAGACATCCCCTCAGATATTTTTCCCTCCTTTCCTTCCCATGCTATTAAGGCAAGAAGAAGCAGAAGTATGAATAATGTCAGGCGCACTGTTTGAGGTCTTAGCATGAAGAAATAATTGCGTGGCACGTTGTGTGTGAGTGTACATGTGTATCTGGTCGTGTCTTATTGTGTGTGCACGTGCACCGGCGTGCGTTGGCAGGTGCTCAGCCATGTCAGTGGCGCCAGGCTGTGCATTCACTTTGAAGAGTATTCTGCTGAGTCGGTGTGCATACAAAACAGCTCCAGACGACGGCGCCTTAGTAATTAAGGCCTAAAGGAGCAGCAACAAAGCCTCCCTCTCGTTTTACATTCTCTCATATTTGCTTTGGAGCCCATTGGCTTAATTCTTAATGCATAATGTCCTTCTAAGAAAAATGCATGGAATTAGAAAAACCACCTTCCCTTATAATATAAATATATATATATCCTTTCAGAAATGATATTCCATGGTTGTTTCCCTGCATTACTGCATTCACAGGATTCTGTCTGAGTATGGAAACAAATGTGTACGTGCGGATAAATAAAAGGATGTGAAAGCTGACCTACCTAATGGATATAGTGACCTGCATGTTTTTAGAAAGCTCCTCCGCTCTCATTTCTTCAACAGCTGACCCTGCTCTCCTGTTCTGTCTCTGTCATTCAGATGGTAAATTACACCTCTTTTTTCTTTTTTTTTTTTTTCCTCCCGTCTCTCCCCACTTCCCACTCTTCTTATCAGCCATCGCTCCAGACTTCTCCCAGAACTTGTTGAAGGCCCAAACTTTGGCCCGACTGGGTGGCGACATCCTGATCGAATGCAAGCCTAGGATGTCTCCTCGGGGTGTTATTTCTTGGAGGAAAGGAAAAGAAGCCCTGAGAGAGAGCCACAGGTACCGGGTTTCTTTCTATACATCAGTGACTTTAGTCCGACTGTTGTGGTCACAGTCTCAATACTAGGATCACGACACGATATATCACGATACTGTTAAAAAGGCAAGTTTTTAGTGGTTTTGTTTCTTTTTTAAATGATTATTTCCTTGAAGAACTGAATTACACCAGAAATCTGCACAAATACTAAACACATTTTTATTTGACCCCAACAGGATCTGATGCTATATTACAAAATGTTCCTGTGTTCAAACTGAAATTCTGTTTTACAGACATTACAGTTTCAGATCCTGTTCAAATGCTCATATTCTATTAGTTCAGAACTAACATCAGAACAGTATTTCAGTTCAGTCCCAACAAAGGAACAAACATTTTATTTCTATTTATTTATTTATTTATTTATTTTTATTTTTATTTTGAACATGCAAAGAAAATAAAACAAAACAAAGCAAATTAAGACATGAACAAAATAACATTTAAATGGACAGAATCTATCTTCAAGCACATACAAGTCTAAATTTTGCATGGTCGAAAAGGAGTAGGAAGAAGTATAAACTTATTTAATCCTACCCCTCAGTCCTTTTACACCTTTTTTATTAACTTTATACAGCAATTAACTTGTACTATTGCCCTAATTTTAGCATTGTACCACAACAATCCTTAATACAGTAACTGAATTATCCACAACATTATATTCGTGTCAGTATGGTCATACAAACAGACTCAACAAATCAAACATTTTCTTCAATAATTACAGCAGATTTAACAGTACACTATCATACACAAACAAAACAAACAGGCATCATTGTCATTATTAAATACTGTACCTCTCAAGAATCAATTCTTTATATCTTTTTTAAACTGAGTTATATTCGATATTTGTTTTATCTCCACACACAATTTGTTCCACAGTTTTACTCCACAAATGGAGTTACAGAAACTTTTTAATGTAGTGCGTACTTTATGAATCTTTAAGGTTAATTTTCAAGTCATAGCCTCCCACATTATTTAATAAAAGAATGTAAATAATAATAAATAAAATATAAACAAAAAAAACAAACAAATGAACCTCCACAATATCTGCGTTTGAATAAATACCTAAAAATAACGATACAGTACTTTTTAATATCGATACAGTATTGTGAAATGAAATATCGCGATATATTACAGAACCGATTTTTTCTTACACCCCTAGTTAGGGATGGAAATTGATAAGAATTCAGCGATTCTGGTATTGATGCCACTTCAATCAGAATCAGCTTTTTTGGCCAAGTATGTGAACATATACGAAGAATTTGGCTTCAGTTTTTCTTTGCTCACGGCATACGATTTCAACATTTATATAACCCTTAGGGGTCTGAGCCTATTTTGACCGTTTTTCAGTACTTTTGATTTTGCCTTTATATACTGTGTAAAGAAATGTTTACTATACCCATGTTTGGTATGTTTTTTTTTTCAGCACAACTTCATCTATCTCATCTGCCTATTTTTTTTTTCCACTTTAACCTACTATATCAACACAAAAGGACAGAAAAAAAAAACCACCCAAAAAATATAAAATCCAATTTGAAAAATGTATATAATTTATTGCATAAATAACACAAAGATGCGTAACAAACCTTTTCAAAGACTTTAAAAGTGAATATTGTTTCCAAATATAAGGTATATAAAATCAAAATTGTGATAAATTAAAACTATACTCAAATATTTGACATAAAAGCATATCTTTACATTGGCATTTTGTCTAGTTTTCTCCTCCCCTCCCCCCACCACCCCACTCCCAGTCCTCCCGGTTTCCGAATCCGGTTAAAGTGGGGTCATTCTTACCTTTACCTGTTGTGCTAATGCAGTCTGTGGATTAAAATCTACAGATTTGGTCAATTTTTTCTGTTTTGAAAAAGGACAAAAAATGACGACGATATGGTCGGAAATCTTATGCCCGCCCCGCGTCATTTCCAAACTTTTATTCACCTTTGTTGCTCTGAGCTCAGACCGTCATATCTCTGTTTGTATTTACTTTATCTACATCAAATAAAAAGTGAGAGTGTTTCAAGTCCGCACTTTCGAATGCAATTGTCTGCAGTGGTCTACATGACTGACTTCTGCTGCTGTGACATGTTGAAAATGTCATGTGAGGGTTAACCTTTATTTAACCAGGAAGTCCCTTGAGATGAAACCTCTTCTTTGAGGGAGACCTGACCAAGACGCGCATCAGTACAATACAAATGAATTAACAGAGTATAAAACTTACGTACAATTAAACAGCATAAAATGGCTAAAAACATAAAAAGCTGAAAACCAGTGTAAGGATAGCAGTTACACACTTCTGTTAGACAGTTTGACAGAACAGATTTGAATTCACCCGAGGTCATGAAATGCTGAAGCTGAAGTGAGTTTTGCAAATCGTTCCGTGACCAAGGTCCATCATAGGAAACAGCTGTTTTACCATGTTGCACTTTGCATGCTGTTTGAACATGAATCATTCCAAGGATTTGACCTACCGGAACCAGTTCTGTGTCGACTCCCCATCCTGCTTGCAGCCTGGTATTTCTTCTGCTTGTTACTTTATTTTTCCCTACTTGATATTCATAGTGACAAACTGCAAAGAACAGAAACCAGCGTGACACAATACAATTTGAATTGCATAACACGTTCGTCAGTCCGCACCTCCCCCCCCACCTCCTATGTGCGTTTGTGCGCTGAACTCTACTGCGCCGTGCTCTCCTGGCTGTGCTCAGAGAGGGTTTCTGCACTGTTTACTTAAGGTAATTGGCCGTTCCTAGACTGCGGCACTTGGATCGATGCACTGATCCATCAGCTCATTAGCAGCGTGTAAGGCTGGGCGGGTCATTAGAGCATGAGGCACATGATGATCCGAGCTACCATCCAGACACGGAAGAGCCAGAAGAAATCCCCAAAAGGACTGATCAATGGGTAGCTGCTGAACAACATGCGTTCTCATGTGATAGTGCTGTGACACCGGGGGAACTGGCTCTGCACCGTGTTTTATTAGAAATCAGGTTAACCACAGATCAATACAATACCTCTGTGTCAGGGAGACGAAGTAAAAAAGAAGAAGCAGATGTTAATAAGAGGAAAAGCCACATTCTTCTGTCCAGTCAGTGATCGATCATGATTCATACTAGTAGCTCTCACATTAATCATAGCGACACAGTAAAAACACAGGCTTCATGTGACAGTTACGACGCAAAACGAATGCACAAATAGGCAATTAGAAGTAAAATAAAACGGTACGTCTCCATTTTATTATTTTATCACCCATACTTTCCAAATGTTAGTTCTGTTTTTGTTTCGTGTCTGATTCACAAATATACACTTGAAGTCCAATATTGTGCAAAAACATTTTAGTCTTACACTCCGTGAACCATTAACACTGCTCGACCCACAGCGCAGTTCGATAATGAGCACCCGCGGCTGAATCAATAGCAAAACTTTAAATAATATAAAATGAAAAAAACAAAGCCGGGGACACCTTCATAAATGTTTTCTACTGCTCTACAGTTGCTCTTAGATTTGATTTTTAAAACCTGAAAGGTTATGAAGTAAACCCTCAGGCTAAAGTAGAACTAACAATCTATCATTGGAACTGTGAATTCCACTAACAGGACATACAAACTGACAAAAACAGAAGAAACATAAATCGTAATCATTGTATCGTGGGTATGTGGATAAATAAGGAGATTTTATCATCTGCTGCAACCTATATATATATATACTATATAGTATGACTGTGTATTAGGGCCACATAAGAAAATAAAAATGTGCTTGTCACTATGAGAATAAAGTCGTAATATTTCGAGAATAAAGTCATAATTTAAAAAAAAAAAAACTCAATATTTAACGAGAATAAAGTTGTACTTTTATGAGATTAAAGTCGTAATATATAGAAAATTCGACAGAGTTTCCAGTTTTACAGTGAACTCAACAAGCGAAGCAGCAACCTTCACTTCTGTTGGACTCCAAAACTCAGAGTAGAATCCTCACAGTTTCTCAAGAAACAACAAACCCTATAGCTCTGGTGTAATCACCAATAGCAGACGACCACTTCGTCAGTTTCTCCTCCACAAAAGAGGCAATTGCTTCCAAATTTCCATTTTCCAAACTCACTTCAAAGTCCTTGGACTATTGATAATATGTTGATTGGAGGATAGACTCAGTATTTGGTCTTTGTGTGTAAACCCCAAATGAAAGTAGAACTTCTACAAAATGTTCCAAGTTTGCCATTATTCAATGAGTGGCTACGACTTTATTCTCAGTATATTATGACTTTATTCTCGAAATATTACGACTTTATTCTCGTTAAATAACGAGTTTTTGAAAACTACGACTTTATTCTCTTTATATAATTGACTTTAATCTCGAAATATTACATTATTCTCGTTAAATAATGATTTTTTTTTTTAAAACAATGACTTTATTCTCATTATATCATAACTATTCTCGAAATATTACAACTTTATTCTTGTTAAATGAGTTTTTGAAAACTACAACTTTATTCTCTTTATATAATGACTTTAATCTCAAAATATTATGACTTTATTCTCATTAAATAATGAGTTTTTTAAAATGACTTTATTCTCATTGTATCATGACTTTATTCTCGAAATATTACGACTTTATTTTTGTTAAATAATGAGTTTTTGAAAACTACGACTTTATTCTCTTTATATAATGATTTACGACTTTATTCTCGTAATGACAAGCATTTTTATTTTCTTATGTATCCCTAATATGCCATCGTAATATAGCTATATTTTGGATAAAAATAATATTGATGGCTGTCTCAGATTAAACACGATAATGTATTTGAATTATTTTAGTGATAGTTAATACAGATACGTCAATAGTTTTCAAATAAATCATATTTTTCAATATTATTTTCCTCGTTGAAGTTAAAAGTCTGGGTGTGCAACAAGGAGAAAACTGTGATTTTGACACTTTTAAGGATGTTGAAAAGTATGAAAATCATAATAGAAAGGTGGTTAAAAAAAAAAGGTGGTTTTGTTGTTAGTTTGACAAAGAAAGTGGAATTTGTACAAAATGATGTGTATTTTTAAAAATATGACCAAAGAACATAAAAGTGCCCGTAGTCTAAGAATCACCCATATATACAGTATATATCTATATATGTACTTTATTTGACCTTTTTCACATAAACATATAGTACTAGAAGAACAAATATGCTTCACCTAAAATTGTTACCGTTACAGTCAATAAAAAAATTTAATAAAATTTGGAGAGATAAAAATAATTGCAATAATTACACCAAGTTCAGTAACTTCAGTCCGCAAAAAATAATGCATAAAAAAAAAAAAAATCTCTTGGGAAGCAAAGTACAATTAAAACACTCAATTTCAGTTACTTTGTGATCACATCTAAAGAACAACAGATACTTTCAGCTCCCAGTGATACATATTTGAAGTTAATAAGTCAGTTGTGACATCGCAGTGCTATAAAACTCCTTTCTGGGTCCAAACCGTCATTAACAGCGGAGTCTGTTTGAATATTTACAATAACTTCTCTATTTAATGAGACACCAGTACAGAAGGGAATAAATTCTGTTTTTTTTGTTTTTTTTAAGCCAAATACAGTGATTAATGTGTTTTCCATATTCATTGATTTGTTTTAACCTGCGGTAGATCACAGTTTTAAGAGTCTAAAATACTGTGTAAACTCTTGGTCCGTTCACAGCAGCAGCGTTTCATTTTATGCCCAGTTACGTATTGACATAAATCATCACTTTATTTACCTTCCCCTGAACTGGACAGCACAGATAAAGAGCTGACAAATGAAATACAATGTGTGAAGATGTGAAACACCTTATAAACGACTTCTATTAAATCAGGGTCGTCCATAAAGATCCAGTTTGGCAGATGTACTGGGAGTCGACGTTAGTTAGCTCAGCTGATAGCATTAGCCCGCACCAAACTCCATTTATTTCTCCTTTGTTTAAGAGTTGGAACTTTACCTCTCAGCTTCATCCTCTTTATCATCACATATAAAGCGGCAGAATGACAACTTAATGTGTTTTATGGACTCAGAGAAACAGGACTGTAGAAGATTGAATACAAACCAATGAGCAGAGGTGGATCCAGAAACAGGAAATGATGTCACAACTTAAAGGAGTGATAGTTTGCTTTTTTAAAAAATGGAATTATGCATTTTCAAACACTTCCCTGTGGTCTACATAAGCTGTAAATGCTCTGCTTGGGTCTGAATTCTTCATTAATTCAACTCCACAGGTCCATCTTCAACCCCATTTCTGACTAATGAATGAGTACTGGCCCTTTAAATGCAAATTAGCCACTTCAGGCCCCGCCCCCTCCAGGTTGTTGGCTGTGCTGCTCTGTCCTGTTCAACCAACAACTGAACATTTTAGGTAATCATCTCGAAGTTTGGACATATTTTCAGTTTTTACTACAACCGCTGCTGCTGATGAACAATTATGTCGTATTCGGAGAAATGTTTGTCGGAAGTCTTGACCATATCTGTGCAAATTTCATGATGTAACTAGTTATAAAATGTAACAAATTAAGCAGGAATTATAACAGGTTGCAGAAATCCACTCTATTTTTGCCAAACTTAATGTAAAGATAGCTTTAGAGGGTTCAATTTCAAACTTTTTGAACTATTCCAAATACACAAATAAATGAACCACAGACTAATAAAAGTGGGTTTAGCAAAATATGACCCCTTTAAATAATGGATAAGTTAGATTTTACATTTTCATTAGTGGAATTAATTGATGTATATATTTATTTGTTGTCAGAATAATATCTTGTTACTGTAAATCTTCCTAAAAGTAAACATTTTTAGCTGAAATCAACACTTTTTTTGTTTGGGTCACCATTGTTATTACAAATATGGCAGTTTAACTTCACCTTCCTAAAATAACTGCTTATGTAACCTTTTGACAAAAAATACTTTTTTGCCCTAAATCAATCAATCTATCTATCTATCTATCTATCTATCTATCTATCTATCTATCTATCTATCTATCTATCTATCTATCTATCTATCTATCTATCTATCTATCTATCTATCTATCTATCTGTCTGTCTGTCTGTCTGTCTGTCTGTCTGTCTGTCTGTCTGTCCCTCCCTTCATCCATCCATCCATCCATCCATTTGTCCCTTTGTCCGTTCATCCATTTGTCCCTTCATCCGTCCTTCCATCCATCCATCCATCCATCCATCTGTCCCTTCATTCATCCATCCATTTTTCCCTTCATTCATCCATCTGTCCGTCCATCCATCCATCCAACCATCCATCCATCCATTTGTCCCTTCATCCTCCCATCCATCCATTTGTCCCTTCATCCGCCCATCCATCCATTTGTTCCTTCATCCGTCCGTCCATCTATCCATCCATCCATCCATTTGTCCCTTCATCCGCCCATCCATCCATTTGTCCCTTCATCCACCCGTCCATCCATTTGTCCCTTCATCCGTCTATCCATCCGTCCGTCCATCCATCCATCCATCCATCCATCCATCCATTTGTCCCTTCATCTATCCATCCATCCATCCGTCCATCCATCCATCCATCCATCCATCCATTTGTCCCTTCATCCGCTCGTCCATCCATTTGTCCCTTCATCCGTCCGTCCATCCATCCATCCATCCATCCATTTGTCCCTTCATCCGCCCGTCCATCCATTTGTCCCTTCATCCGTCCGTTCATCCATCCATCCATCCATCCATTTGTCCCTTCATCCACACATTCATCCATTTGTCCCTTCATCTGTCCATCCATCCATCCATTCATCCATTCACAAAGATAGAGTGTGACTAATCTGTTGCATGAAACTTTTTGGATATTGACCCTAAATAGAACCAGTTTTCTGTGAATTGATTGATTGATTGATTGATTGATTGATTTAGGGCAAAAAAGTAATTTTTGTCAAAAGATTACATAGGCAGCAATTTTAGGGTGGTGGCGATATTGGAAGTTAAACTTTCATATTTGTAATAACAGTGGTGACCCTCAGTAGAACCGATTTTCTTTTAATTCTGGGTAATTGAAGACGTTTTTCCCCAAACTAAAGAAGTGAGTTAATTTCAGCTAAATATGTTTACTTTTAGGAAGATTGCAGCTCTGTTTTTTTCTTTCCTTTGTTTAGCATTTTTCATTTGACTCTTAATTAATTTTTTTCATTTTTACTTTTATTAACTTTCCTTCAGTTGTAGTGTTTAATGTAACATAATTACCCTTTTTTTTTGTTTTCTATAATAACCCTAGTTTAACCACTTGATGTTGTTCGGAACGTATCATAGAAAAACACGGAAAGAACATTATTTCGGAGGCGTAAAGAAATCCTGATGTGCAATTGCTTTTTCAATCCAACTTTGTCACAGACGGTACAAAATAAATTGCTAATTTTTAAGCCATTACCTTCATCATTCAGGTGTACTTTACATAATCACCCAGTGTATAAAGCACCATGTGGTCGACAGCAATCACTCACTGGTGTGTTTTTTTCCTTCCGTTCCTGTTTGATAGTATCACTTTTTGCAGGCCTGAACCAGCGGGAGCAAAGAAACACCTGCTGGCACAGGGGGAAATGTTGCGGGGGTCCAAATTTGGTCTTTGATATGGGATTAATTGTTCAACTGGCTCAGCAGCTTTCCCATGGCCAGCCTCTGGGAAATCCATCCTTTACCGCAGTGGGAGCGCAGGAGGTTTAGTCATGTCTCGTCTCCCTCCATCAGCATCAGGGACCATGAAGGTCCGATCTGGTGGCTGATGCTGATGCCAGATGGAGGAACCTTACAACCAGAGACGAGAGCTGTAACAACACATTAAGTAATAACCAACAACGTGTCATCACTTTCATCTGATCATGTACGAACACTGACATTTGGCCGTCATAAGCAGACTGGATGCAATATGTCACCGGATATTATTACTATTGTTACATAAGGCCATTGTTATTATTACATAGAATAGAATAGAATAGAATAGAATAGAATAGAATAGAATAGAATAGAATAGAATAGAATAGAATAGAATAGAATATAGAGTAGAATGGAGAAGATGATAATATATAATAATATAGAGTAGAACAGAATAAACTAGATAATATAGAATAGAATAAAATAGAGCTGAATAATATAGAGTAGAATACAACAGAATAATAGAGTAAAATAGAATAGAATAGAGTAGAATAATACAGAATAGAATATGATAATATAGATAAAATAGAATAATATAGAGTAGAATAGAACAGAATAATATAGAATAGAATAGAATAGAATAGAATAGAATAGAATAGAATAGAATAGAGTAATATAGAATAGAATAATATCGAGTAAAATAGTATAAACTAGGATAATATAGAATAGAATAACATAGAGCTGAATAGAACAGAATAATATAGAGTAAAATAGAATAGAATAGAATAGAATAGAATATGATAATATATATAAAATAGAATAATATAGAGTAGAATGGAACAGAATAATATAGAGTAGAATAGAATAATATAGAGTAGAATAGAATAGAATAGAATAGAATAGAGTAATATAGAATAGAATAATATAGAGTAGAATAGGATAATACAGAATAGAATAATATAGAGTAGAATAGAATAATATAGAGTAGAATAGAATAGAATAGAATAGAGTAATATAGAATAGAATAATATAGAGTAGAATAGGATAATACAGAATAGAATAATATAGAGTAGAATATGATAATATAGAATAAAATAGAATAATATAGAGTAGAACAGAGTAGAATATGATAATATAGAATAAAATATAAGAATATAGAGTAGAATAGAATAAAATAGGATAATATAGAATAGAATAAAATAGAATAGAATAGAATAGAATAGAATAGAATGGCCTTTATTACCAAATTGAAATTAGGAGGGCTACTCCAGTCACTGCAGCAATATTAACAAAACATCAGTACTACAGAAATAAGAATTAGGGTGAATCTAATATTCTAAAAGTCTTGACTTTATATGTGAAAATGTTGTGACATAACTTGTTATAGACTCAGCAAATCAAGAAGGAATTAAAACAGGTTGTAGAAATCCACTCGATTTTTGCCAAAATTAATATAAAAATAGCTTTGCAGCACCTGGCGAGTTCAAATTCAAACTGTATGAACTATTAGGGTCCAAATACACAAATAAATGAACCAAAGACTAATAATAATAAATAATAAAGTGAATAAAACTAATAAAAGTGAGTTTAGCAAAATATGACCCCTTTAATTAAAAAAAAAAAAAAGCCACAAAAAGGGCAAAACTTGTACTTTCCTGGGTCTCAGGAGGTTAAGATGTAAATTTCTTGATTAATTCTGTCAAAAGACTCTTATAAAAGTGTCTGAGTTTTTCCAGGTCAGTGTTTGACATAAAATCCAGTAAATTAGCCGTTTTTGTTGGCTAATGTCAGTTGGCCATTTAGATTCTAAAGGAAAAATCCAAAGCAAACGACTGAAACTACAAATTTTACAGTGAATTGCGCCTCATTCTTCTCTGTATCAAGGACATATTTTGTGCTAATGAAATACTTGTGACATTACGTGTCACAATTTTTAGTTTTTCATGGTTTTTCTGCATTTTAGCACACATATTTACCTAGAATGAAACCTGCTGAAAGTAAAAATCCCCCAAATTACATGTTTTTTTAATTAATGGAGATGCTCATATACAGGGTGTCTCATAAGTCTCCATACATAGGAAAAATAAACGCTTCTTGACATAAACCATTTTTATTTATATAATATGCTCTATATGACTGTCATTTTGTCGGGAACACATTTCAATGTGTGTCCTCCACTGCTGAAGAACTATAAAGAAGAAATATAAAGAAATACATGTTAGAACCATATATGTATGGAATGTATTATGTCTCCTATGTATGGAGACTTATGGGACACCCTGTATAAACCAACTTGCATACGTTTTCCTTCTGTTCTTTAATATTTCAACTATAACACTAGTCTGTTTAGTATTTGGTCCGTTTACTTTTATTTCTAAAAAGTATAATGTGTACAAATGAAGACACCATTTTGGTTTTCACACATCGCTGGTAAGTGCGTTTATTTATCAATTTGCTGTGTGTTTGGAGTCGTCCTATCAAACAACCATTACTATATTCATATTTCCTTCAAATTAGAGTGTCAATGAGTTGTTTAAGGTTGACTTTTGACATGCAGACTCAAAGTTCGGCTGTTTTTTAACTAAATATGACCAAAAACCTGCTCTTGTTACTTATTATTTAGACTCTAAAAGCCAAATCCACAGGAAACAGACTGAAGCTGCTAACTGTCCTGTGAATTATGCCACATTCTCTTCTTTTTCAAGGACATGTTTTGTGCTAATGATACGTTGGTATTCGTAACGTTTTCACCTTGGTTTGGTGTCACATTTTCTAGTTTTTTCTTACTTTGTCCACATTCCAGCATAGATTTAATCTATGGTGAAAACTGCAGAGAGCGAAACCCTTAAATTGCACATTTTTAATTAGCAGATGTACTCGCACACTGAACTCGACTCAATCAAAGACCAGGAAGGACTTTAACTTCTTTTGCTTCTCTCTCTCTCTAGTCTCCAGTAATTACACCAGTCTAATTTAGTATTTGGGAGGTTTCATTTAATTCATGTAATGTGCACAGATGAAGACATCCATTTAAGTTGGTTCTCACCTGAACTTCTAATATGGGAGTTGAACATTTGAAAGAACATAGCAGCTTTTAGATGTAAATATGTCAAAATATCATTGCAGTATTCATCCAAGTTTTAAATAAACCATAAAGACCTAGTGCTACTTTTCTAGCAGTTCCCAAATATTTTTTTTTTCTCTCTATTTAACTTTTCTTAAGTGATTGGCTGTTTTTGTAAGATGAACACAATAAAATAGCCACTTAATGCATGTAATTTCCCACACTTTTGCCCATTAAGTTGGAATAGTTTTGTTTTTATACCCATTCCCCAGTTACTTTCTTTCTATCTATCTATCTATCTATCTATCTATCTATCTATCTATCTATCTATCTATCTATCTATCTATCTATCTATCGATCTATCGATCTATCGATCTATCTAATAAATCATGTGAGTTAAATTAACAAGATAGTGAGAAATAAGTAAAGTATGCTAATTTGATTTAACCATCTACAAGTATTACCTTTCCGAGTGGAGTGAATATGTGCCATAATCAAAGCTAATGCCTAAATATTAGGGTTTTTTTGTTTTGTTTTGTTTTGTTTTGGTCCAGGTTGTGTATTTCAGTGTGGTGTCATCATCACTTTTGACTCATGTTACTTCTTTATATAGTGTTAGGACACTCATGATAATTTTTAGGTCATTTAAAGAAGAAATATTACATGCAGCGCTATTAATAAATAATGATAGCACTTAAACACCAAACCACAGCACTTTTTTTTTTTTTTTACAAAGGGTGCACACATCCTGTAACAAAAAGACCTGAAATAGAATCATTTCATGAGAAGAGGTAAATATGTTTAATTCCCACTTTATGTCCAACACTATGTTTAGATTTTATTCTAAAGACCTTCGCAACATGTGGACTGATTTTCACCCCCATTTAGCTCCGTTTTAATCAATTCATGAGCCATTTATTACTAATGATATATCAGTGCAAATACCCGTAAAATATTTGGCTTAGTTTTATCCACATTTCAGTACAGAGGTTTATTTAGAATGAAAACTTCTGAGACAAAAAAACTTTAATTTTGCTTTTTTGTTCTTCTTTTTTTTTAATTAAGAGAGATAATCAGAGTTCTCCATAGTCACAAACTTACCGTACTTTCTGGGCTATAAGGCGCACCGGAATATAAGCCGCACCTGACTATAAGCCGCAGGTGTCCACGTTGTGACATGAGATATTTACACAGAAAGATGGTAAACAGAAAGATTATTTAAATATTTATTTCCATACCTTAACTGCTTTTTTCCAAACAGTGCCTGTAACACGGCAGTAAAACGGCAGGAACACGACTGGTTAAAAAACCCAGAAAAGTCATTGATCTCTATCTTCATCTTCCTTCTGCTCATTGAAACCACTGCAGTCGTCTTCTTCAGTGTCAGTTGAGCAGTCTCAGAAAGGTTCCGTCACACACCTTCTACATCTCTCTTCCATTGTTGCTCTCATTGTCACTTCCATGCAGCAGGTCAATTTCCTTCTTAGACAGACACATTGTTTGCTTTTAACGTAAAAGCTGCACCATATATACTGAACAAAAATATAAACACACCACTTTTGTTTTTGCTCCCATTTTTCATGAGCTGAACTCAAAGATCTAAAACTTTTTCTATGTACACAAAAGGCTTATTTCTCTCAAATATTGTTCATAAATTTGTCTAAATCTGTGTTAGTGAGCACTTCTCCTTTGTCCTTTGCTGAGATAATCCATCCACCTCACAGGTGTGGCAGATCAAGATGCTGATTAGACAGCAGGATTATTGCACAGGTGTGACTTAGGCTGGCCACAATAAAAGGCCACTCTAAAATGTGCACTTTTACTGTATTGGGTGGTCCAGGGGGGTCAGAAAACCAGTCAGTATTTGGTGTGACCACCATTTTCCTCGCACAGTCTTCTTCATGAATTCTCTGAAGCTGTTTTGGAGATGGCTTATGGTAGAGAAATGAACATTCAATTCACAGGCAAAAGCTCTGGTGGAGATTCCTGAAGTCAGCATGCCAATTGCATATTCCCTCAAAACTTGTGACATCTGTGGTATTGTGCTGTGTGATAAAACTGCACATTTTGGAGTGGCCTTTTATTGTGGCCAGCCTAAGGCACACCTGTGCAAAAATCCTGCTGTCTAATCAGCATCTTGATATGCCACACTTGTGAGGTGGATGGATTATCTCAGCAAAGAAGAAGTGTTCACTAACAAATTTAGACAGATTTGTGAACAATATTTGAGAGAAATAAACCTTGTGTGTACACAGAAAAAGTTTTAGATCTTTGAGTTCAGCTCATGACAAATGGGAGCAAAAACAAAAGTGGTGCGTTTATATTTTTGTTCAGTGTACATTTCTTCATGTGTTTTCCATGATGAGGGTTTGTGCATGACACGCAAAATGATTGTTAAAAGTTAAGATTAAAACCTTCTCCTCTTCATCACCTCTTCCCCCTGTATGTCTCACTTTTGTGCTTCTTACTAGAGCGCCCCCTGGAGGCCGTTAGCCCGTATAAATCTATACTCGAGCTGCATCGCTGTATAAGCCGCAGGGTTCGAAACGAGAAAAAAGTAACAGCTTATAGTCCAGAAAGTACAGTACTTTGATGAATTTTACTGCTCGACTATGTCAGCATCAAGCATAAGAGTTTCCTAATGTAGGATTTGGGAAATTTAATTTTAAGTGTAAAGATGTGAACCTCCATTTTGGTTGGATGTTTCAAAAAGTGGTACTAGGCACAACAAACCCCGCCCCTCACATGTATTGTAGCTTATATTGGCATCGGTCCAGCTGATGTTATCATGTCTATGGATGTGCTGCTGTCAACATATCAATTGCCTCTATATATTGATTAATTGATTGATTGATGTATTTATTTCAAACATGAATGTCAAACAGAAGAAAATAAATAAACAAAATATATGTGCCACGTTTGAAGTAAATTGAAGCAAAATTGATGTTTTTATAGATATTTGAAATTTCCCCCATTATAAGTAAATGGGAGGAAAACAAAAAAAGATTTTAAAAATTCATAGAAAAATTTTAAATTTGACCTATTTTTTCCAAAATGTCACCACATCTATTCTGGGTCACTGGCAATCTATAAACCCAGTTTGGTATGAATTCAACCAATGGTTTTGCTGCTACAGACATTTGAAATTTCACCCATTATAAATAAGTGGGGGGAAAAATAGAGTTAAAAAATTCAAAACAAATTTGACCTTTGACCTTCTGTTCTCAAAATCTTATCAGATCTATTCTGGGTCACAGGCAATCTATAAACCCAATTTGGTATGAATTCAACCAATAGTTTTGTTGCTAGAGTGTTAACAAACAACTACACAAACAAACCGAACCAAAAACAATACCCCTTGCCTCTCCTTTGGGGGGGGGGGGTGATACTAACAGACAAGGAAATGTAGGACACTAATACTGTTTCATAGCTGTGTTTTGCAGAGTCCAGCAGGTGTTATTACATAACCAAGTGAAAATTTGTCACATTTTACTGGAATTATTCCATAATGCACTGTTTTTCATGTGCACTAGTGACCGTCCTAACATCATTTTCTGGTCCGCCTCAGCCTGCACCGTTTATCCTCCTCTTTCTGGACAGGAACATGCATCCATATCGGCATACCCATAAAGACAAGATTTCCCATTTGAGTTCTAACATTCCCGCATCGGCCTGAAGTGGCTGAGCCGCACACAGAGGCGTGAGGCTTTAACGTTATTGCAGCATCTCTAGCAAACCTATCCCCTGCTCGTTAGCGTTTACTTTCCTCTATATTGAAATGGGGCAGCTACCGACGCTATTACAGCACAACACTAATCCATCCCACTGGCTCAACTAAAATACCCGTAATTCCTTCTAATCTTCCAGGGATAATGTTTTCAAGGATCTGGAGCAGAGGAGAACAAATCAGCTAAGAACAAGGCGGGATCTGATTAGTTAATGAAATCATTGAAAGCATTGTGGCGATACCTACATCAGCTCATATCTCCAACATGTAAAACAAACGCGATAGCCTTATAACGGGGCCGGCGTGCACTTACGCAGGAGCTATGAGGTAAACGATAAAGTACTTAGTCTAATTTAATTCCACCGCTGACCACTGCCAGCAAACTGTAAAATGGATTTAGGAAATAGCTCTCAGGAATATTACCTTTAGATTGAACCGCTGTGTTTAAGATTGTTATCCTAAACATTATGTATTGTTTCATCACATAATGGGCCCCCGCGATCCATTTATGAACCTGTCACTAAAACACAAGAGCTTTCCAGATGTGTTGCCGGTATTAAAGTGAGCCGACAGAGCAGTGCTTGTAAATGCCGCAACTTCCAAGTAATATACTGATTTAATTATGCAATCCTTTTTTTTTTTTAAGTGGTTGAAATAATGTTTTTCATTTACAGCCTCTTAGTCCTTTGTTGCACCGTTGAGACCGAACAGGCTTTTAGATTACAGCGAGTAGCTCCCTTTAACAGCGGCCCAATAAGGTTGGAGGTAAAGTGCCTGTTTACTGTATGATGCTGCCCGAGCTTTTATGTCGGCCACAAATTTCCCCAATACCTTAATTGCTCAGGGGGAAAACCTTTAAGAGAAAAAAGGAAGAGAGCGAAAGCGTCTTTGCGAGATAATGCTCCCTACATCTTTATCTTGTGCCATTCCTTTGTAGGAATCCTGACACAGGCAGCTGCACAGTTTAATGGCAACCCTTATCCAAGTGACATCTCATATCCATAACTCTTTATTATAGTCCATTACAGAGGAAGCCCTCAGTTCAAATAGGAGAATATACTGTACCTCCAGCTCCACAGGGGAATGGGCCCCATGGAGGAGGCTAATGTATTTTAATACCTCCAGCCTTTTAGGTGATACAGGTCATTTTTGATCATTTTGGGAGGTTGAGGCTGCCTTAAAGCCATCTTTTACTGAGGGGTATTCAAGTACGTCTTCCAAATCAGTTCGATTTGAAACGCAGGCTCCAACCCCATTATACTCTCTGATTTAGTTTGGGAGATAAGATAAGGGAGGATTTGGAGGTGAGGACATTTATCAGCCGGGTAATTAATTTCGCAAGGGTTCGAACGTTGCCGAGGAACTGTGCTACGACCGCAGCTGATTGGCGATATTGAGGGGACGGGATATAATTGTGTTAAATCTCTCTGACCTTTCAACCCATTCGGTAGAATAAAATGTTCCCGTTGTACTTTTCTGCAGATACTGGTACGCAGTTTGACAATGAAAGATACCCGTACCACTTTTCTAACTTCTATTAGTGGGTGGGAGGTGGATATTAGATATACTGAAAGCTTTGGAACCATGCAGGCGGAAGAGTAATAAAAATGTGTAGCTTTTAACGTAATAATCCCACAAACATAATAACAGGTGCAAAATAATACCTAATTTCCCACAAACGTAATAATTATTACTTTTGTGTGGATTTATTATGTTTGTGGGATGGTAAAAATCTTCATTTTCCAAAATTGTAATAACTTCCCACAAATGTAATAGATTAGTACCTCACATACATTTAAGTCGTGCATGCATACATATTCATTCATCTTTCCTTTTCTTCCCATTTATTTTTGTTCTTTGGATACTTGCCTTTTTAGAATGATCAAATGTTGCACTTACACCACATGGTACAAACTGCAGATTAATAGGTGTTTAATTACAAATACAAGTGGAGGAACCAAACAGAATGGGTTTTATTCTAAAAGCTTCAGTATGAACTGGATATTTATTTATTCTCGCTAAGTGTAATAGAAGCCTATGTTTGAACCGTGTCAAGTGGAAATGTAATATTAGTGGATTGAAACATGGTTCAGACTGGATCAAAACAGTAACTGTGAAACCTGTTGGGCTGTTATTTATGTGAATGGAAGGTCTGAAATTTGACCAAAGATGCCTTGAAAAACATGTTTAAAAGTCATAAATTCTGCAGATATAGTGTTTTTAGTATAGTATGTTGATTTAGTAAATAAATAAGTCCATTCAATCCATTGTGTTCTGCTTATCTGGGTCATGGAGGCAGCATCCTAATCCCAGATACCCAGACCTCCATCCTTCCACCCACCTCCTCCAGCTCCTCTGGCGTTAACTCAGAGGCATTCCCAGTCCAGCTGAGAGATGGAATCCCTCCATCACATCCTAAGTTTGCCCAGGGGTCTCTGCCCAGCTGGACATGCCTGAAACCCCCTCATCATGGGCTTAAGTAGATCCTTAAACCATCTCACCAGGCTCCTCTGGATGTGGAGGAGCAGGGGCTTTACTCTGAACTCCTCACCCTGTCTCTACAGGAGGGTCTTTATGGAGGAAACTGTTTCCACCTCATATACTCGGTCACTACCTCATGACTATAGGTGATACAGGAATATGGAGTGACTGCTAAACCCAAAGCCTTTATGTTCACCTCCTTTTACATGCCATAAAAGCAGAAAAAATGACCAAATTAAGGCAAGTTATTCCTATTACAAGCAATAAAAAACATTTATTTATTATATTTATGTTTAAGATAGACCCTAAAGCAGTGTTTTTCAACCTTGGGGTCAGGACCCCATGTGGGGTCGCCTGGAATTTCTAGTAATTGATAAAAAATAAATAAATAAAACAAAACTTACCATTAAAAAGTATATGGTGAATTGACAGAGACAATCCCAATCCATAACAGACATGACAAACTGTGAAGCTGAAACTGAAGCACTGTGGTACTGTTTATCTGTCAAATGTTCATTGCAGTCGGTTTCAGATGCTGCAGCTCTTTCATAATTCATAATTTGAGTTAAAAACAAAGTAATTTTAGCAAAAAAAAAAAAAAAAAGTCTCAGTTTTGAATGTCTGGGGTCAGCAGAAATTTGTGATGTTAAAATGGGGTCATGAGCCAAAAAAAGTTGGGAACCACTACCCTAAAGTGAAAATTCAAATGGAAAACAATCTTGTTAATGTCTTGATATTTTTTGCTGTTTGTATTTTGCTTAATATTTCCAAATATATGTTATAAAGACTATGTTAGGTACAGACCCAGTAATGCATCTGTAGTGGACACAGGTTGACCTCCTGAGACCCAGGAAATGTCAGGAAAATACAAGTTTTGGCTTTTTTTTACTTAAATAATTGCCTGTATTAGAAACATCATGATGCAACAGTTTTTTCAGATGCATTTTTTTAATGGAGTGTCCTTTGCAGTGGACAGTTTTTTGTTTTTTTGTTTTTTTTAAGTATAAAACTGTGAAACTCTATAACTGGGTCTTAGGAGGGTAACACAAAAAACAGAAAAAACTGTCCACTGCAAAGGACATTTTCTAAAAATAAATAAATATATGTGGAAGAAAAACTTTCCAATCACCACAATTATTTAATGTACAAAAAAATACCCAAACAAAAAAGCCAAAACTTTGACTTTCCTGGGTCTCAGGAGGGTATTTTCCTGTAATCAGATTACTTCTTTGTTGGAAAACATGCTTGACAAGATAATTTTTTCCTTTTAGAACAAAAGGACTAACTTCCCAGAGACGCTTTCTTTCATTCACTTTTATCTTGCCGTGTACAGAAGTGTCATCCCTAAACCTAACCTTAATAAGCTGTCATCACAGTAAATTGTCTGTGAACAGTTTCCGTGGATGTTCATTTCTTAAGTGTCACCAGCTGACAGACTATAACGTTAATATACACGTCTCTTGAAAAGTTCATATGCTACATACTTTTGGTTCAGAAATGTCAAGGTTATACTTTATGTAACTGTTCTTCATAAATATGTAATGGTAACGTTTTATTCAAGTGACTGATTGGAAACTTCTAAGAAATGTCTGTAGATAAATTCTCTAGTTCAGTTATGTTGTAAAGGAGACAAAAACTTCACTGTCTCTGAAATCCCTTTTAAAGATTAACCCTTAAACACCCAGTGCTACTTTTATGGCACTTCCCATGTAAATTTTTTGTCTTTCAAACTTTTTTAAGTGATTTATCACCATTTATGCTACTATTATCCTCTGTATTTTGCATTTTTGAGTGAAAACCATGTATTTTCTGATATTTAATTCACTGATCATGTAGATGTTCATTAAAGCTCTGATTAAAGTTGAAGGTTATTATATCAGAAACAGATAAAAGTGAAGAAAAAGTGACCTTTTCAGCAAAGATATAGATAACTGAACATAAAACAAGCGTCTCCATCCACTGTCATGGATCCAACTCCATGTGTTTTACTGGTGAATCAATAGTCGCTTTTCCATTGATCCTCAAATTGCGCAAATATAACTTGCGCATAAACATTTACCAAATGGAAAAATGACAATTTCACGAAAACTGTTGTTTTTCAATTAAAAGTTTTTGCACTGACAAGAGGTGGTTTTTCAGGCGTAGCGCATTTGGTGTATCATGCAAAATTATATTTTCTCCAATGGAAAGACCTTTTTCTGCAACTAGAGTGACATGAATAAAAAAACAAAACAAAAACAAAACGAATGTTAACAGATGTTACAACAAGCGAAAAAGAAGAGTTTTAAAAGAAACATGGCGCGGTTTGTGTGGACACACCAGGAATCTGAATCATTTTTTAAATTTAGTATGTGATAGAGGGGTAATATATAAAAATAATGAATATATCTGTAAATCAACACCATATTTATGTTCGTTGCCATGTTTATGGAATGACTTCTCGTGTCATCTCGCGATAATAAATAAACAAATCATCGCATTTGTGATTTAATGGAAAAACAGACATAACACACTTCTGTTTTTTCAACATTTAGTAAATATCGGTAAAGTTTTGCGCAGATGTCCAATGGAAAAGCGACTAATGTTGTAGAAGATGACTGTTTCTGTAACTACGGAGCCTCTGAACGTCCAAATGGGTCATATCTGATGACCATGAAACTGTATTTTACACCAATTATTCACGTCTATTGATAAGATTAGTGGATCAGCAGGTATTAAACAGTTTATATCAGTAGATGGTTCAGGTTAAAGGTGGATGTTTGGGTCTTTATGGGTTAAAGAAGAAAAAAAACAAAAACAAACTCCCAACCAATAACAATGATCATAAATCTCCACTGCTCTCTCGTTCAAGCTGTGGCATCAAAACCAAAGTCTAACTGCTGTTTCACTTTATGAAATATTAATCTCCGTTCATGAGGCTTAATGGTTATTGCTTGTTTGTAATGACGTCGCTAACTAGGCCAAATTAATTATTAGCTCAACAAGCAGTAGATGTCTCATTGACTCGGGGGAAGTCATTTTTAATAGTGTGATATTTTCTTGATCCCTGTAGGGAATTTTCCTCCATGCCTGACTCCTCTGGGGAGATCAGAGCTGGTACAGAGTCACTGTAGCTTGAGGACATCTCAGTAAGGCAGATTTCTTCAAACCAGTGTGACAAATGAAGGATGAAGGATTTTTCTGCTATATATATTTTTTTAATTCTCTAGAGATATACAACAATGTCCTATCATGAAAAGTAGGGCTTATTGACTTTTCATTAACATATCCAACAGAGGTCTATATTTGCAGTAGTGGCTCACATGTGAATAATGTTGTATTTAAATGTCATTTATTTGCATTTATTTGTGCCTTGACGTTAGCTAGTACATTCATTCAGTACTTTATTGTCATGTATTACACAACAAGATAGACGTTCAAGCATCTTTTAGGCAGAAACAGCAATGGAAAAGCAACAAGTGGTTCCAGGCACAACAAACCCCACCCCTCACATGTACTGTAGCTTATTTTGGTGTCAATCCAGCTGATGTCATATGTGCCAAGTTTGAAGTAAATTGTCCAACAGTATATTTAGTTTTTATTCTAAAGACCTTCACAACATGTGGACTGATTTTCACCCCCACTTTGCTCCGTTTTAATCAGTTCATGAGCTGTTTATTACTAATAACACTTTTTTGCAAGTTGTCTAGGTTTTTTCAACTGAATTAGGACCATTTTGCACCGCTAAATCCAAAAATGACATCTGTTTTTCTCAATCAGGTCAGGCTAATTTGATTTTGAAAAATTTGATCTTCTCACAAAAGTGATTACATTTTTGTGACTTTATCAGTTGATTTTTTTATATAGTTCTCACCCAAAATAGGTGTTAAGAGAAAAAAAATCATTTTCTAACAGGATGTATTTATTAAGTGTTACAAACTGTAGCAGAATACATCAGGCTTATTTTTGGAAGATCTTCTAGTCGAAGCCATTTCATTCACCTGTAATATTAAAAAAAAACATTCATCATAAATTGGCAAAAGTAAAATCTTCAGAACTTGTTTATTGCAAGAAATATGAAAGAATTTTGTATCATATGATGTGAAAATGCCCATAAATGTAAGCAAAAATGTTAAAAAGCCAATATGTAGCATAGTTCAGAAAGTTGACCTGATTGAGCAAAATTAATGTGATTTTTGGATTCAGCACACCAAAATTATCCTAAATCAGCTCAAAAAACTTCAACAATAAATTTGTTGTTGACCAGTGTAATATACTGGTGCAAATACCTGTAAAATATTTGGCTTAGTTTTATCCACATTTCAGTCCAGAGGTTTATTTAGAATGAAAACTTCTGAGACAAAAAACCTTTAATTTTTTTTTTTTTTTTTTTTTTTTTTAATTAAGAGATATTCAGAGTTCTTCATAGTCACAAACTTACTTTGATGAATTTTACTTCTCGATTATGTCAGCATCAAGCATAAGAGTTTCCTAATGTAGGATCTGGAAAATTTAATTTTAAGTGTAAAGATGTGAACCTCCATTTTGGTTGGATATTAAAAAAGTGGTGCCAGGCACAACAAACCCCGCCCCTCACATGTATTGTAGCTTATATTGGCGTTGTTACAGCTGATGTCAGCATATCAATTGCCACTATATATGTGCCAAGTTTGAAGTAAATTGAAACAAAATTGATGTTTTTATAGATATTTGAAATTTCGCCCATTATAAGTAAATGGGAGAAGAAAAAAGTTTGAAAAATTCATTAAAAATTTGAACCTACTTTTCCCAAAATATAACCACATCTATTCTGCGTCAATGGCAATCTATAAACCCAATTTGGTATGAATTCAACTAATAGTTTTGCTGCTACAGGTATTTGAAATTTTGCCCATTATAAGTAAATTGGTAAAAAAAAATAAATAAATAAGGATCGCCAGTGGCTGTTTGGGTCTTTATGGGTTAAAAATTCATAAAAAAATTTGAACCTACTTTTCCCAAAATGTAATCACTTCTATTCTGGGTCACTGGCAATCTATAAACCCAATTTGGTAAGAATTTAACCAATACTTTTTCTGCTTGAGTGTTAACAAATAAATCAACAAACAAACCGAACCAAAAACAATACCCCTCGCCTCCCCTTCGGGCAACGCCAAAGTGCAAAAAACTAGCATCAAACTTAGCAACTGATGAAAGTAAGTTCATAAGAAAGTTCAGGTTGCTACTTCAGCTCTACCATCCATAAACCTACTTTCCATGCAGAACACTAATGATTCTCGTTTTGCACAGATTGTATTGATATGCTTGGGAAAAAAAAAACATAAATTCAAGCAAAAATTCTGCCAATGGAACAAGTGAAAATAATCTTGGTAAGATTTCATAAAATGAGATTTGCAAGATCTGTTGTCTAAAAATAAGTTCTTATATGTCACTGAAAAGTTACTCTTTACGTGATTATGTCTTATTTTAAATGTGATGAGATATTTTGACTAGAAATTAGAAAAATACACTTGGTAAGATTTAGATTTTTGTAGTGTGTACTTGAATGGAGCATCTGTAACACCCAGTAATTACCCCTGGGATTAATAAAATATTCTGATTCTGATACACTTAAATATAAATTAGGATACTGACTTTTGATCTCGTTGCAGTTCCATTTTAGGTGAAAAGCAAAAACATAAAAAAACCATCAGATTTGAGGATGTCTCTGTCTTGTTTCAGAGCCTTTCCATTATTGTTAAAGGAGCTGATGCAAACTTATAACCACACATTGGGAGAAAAACAACATTGCACCTGGGAAATGTCTCAGTGACAGGTGAACTAAAGCCTATAAACACTGAGAAAAACATACACTGTTGTAAAATCAGATGGTGGTGATTTGACGAGCTGAGTCACAGGCCGGTTGACACAGCTACAACTTTCTCCTGCTGTATCCTGAAATGGCTTCTTTTGCTCATGAATCTTTGGTCTTAAACCTTTAACCCTTCAGAGGTTATTCCAGGTAAACATGCTGCTGTGAATTAACGTCTGTTTCAGTGTCATAAAAGCTGCTCTGAGTATGTGC